>NC_142805.1:70116370-70157988 GCF_049724085.1 Artemia sp. Qi Xiang Cuo | reverse complement strand
TACTCATCCCAAACCCGAAGTTTCAGACAACAAACACCTATGAGTGACTAAGAATCCTAGCTCTGAAAAGTCCAAAAAGCAAACTACACCTCCCAAATCAGGTTTCGTGAAATATACTAATTGCATCCTTTTTTAAATCTGAGAATTACGGCTCACTGAGCCCTTCAAAAGCCTGCCTATATAAATCGGCCTAAGTTCTTATTTTTAAGTGTTTCTGTTCTTTTCTGGTTTTAATCTGCATTGTGCACGCCTTGTTTGATGCATTTAAAGTATTAACGGTATTTTTTATCTTTCCATATCCTTTTACGATAGCTGGTATTTATCACACACACAGAAAAAACAGCCCACGGAAAATAACCCCCACGGAAAATATCCCTGAGAACAGACATGGGACAATACCCCCTCCCTCCTCCGACAGATATGGTAAAAATGCTATTCAATTTACGCATAATAAAGCAATGTATCTTTTTCTTAAACTCACCCCCTTACTTTTCACGCGAAGAAACAGTTTGTTTTCACCTTACAATGATGGAGATAGAATTGAGGCATGGCCCCCTCCCCCTTTCGCCAATGTCCTAAATATATTGTTAGATCTTAATTTGAAAATAATGAGATTTCACCGGGTTTCCAAAATAGCACATTGTGTCTGCACCTAATTATTACAATTGCTTCAAAGTGTTTTAATTTTGACGGAGAAACAGTTCCTTTTGACTTTGGCTGCTGCGTTCGTAAACACAGAGGGGAAAGGATGACAACTAATTATGGGCCTCGTACCGGAGAGCCTTGTTTCAAAACCAGGTTCTGTTAATAAGACCAGTGACGGAAGTCAATGATCGCTTTTAGCTAGGATATGGACACTTAAAATTTCATAAATTTAACGAAAGAAAATTATTTCTTTTTGCTAGAATTATGGTCGTAAACAGAGGGGGAAGGAAGGAGGGGGTTTACGTAACGAAAAAAGAGCGTCTTTTACACTTTTTTTCGAGTATAAACATCATATCGTGACGTGGGTATAGGGGGGGGGGGTTTACCCGAAGATAGTAGAGGGTAACCACGGAAAAAAATTTTATTTTGAAAATAAAAATTAAAACAGAACTTACAGTGCTAATTGTGGCTGCCAAGGCTTCAAGCTCATCAATAATTTCATATGTTCTATCCATTGTGTCACAATACTTTCTGATAATTGAATGGGGGCACATGGAGGGTCTTTGGGGCACCGGGAGGGCCTGTGGGGGTCCGGAGGGACATTTGGGGCCCGGTGGGCCTTTGGGGCACTGGGAGGGCCTTTGGGGGTCCGGAGGGACATTTGGGGCCCGGTGGAGGGCCTTTGGGACCCCGTTGGGCCTTTGGGAGCTAGATGGGCCTGTGGGGGGGGCACTGGTAGGGCTTTTGGGAGCCTGGTGGTCATTTGGGGACCGGTGGAGGGCCTTTGGGACCCCGTTAGTCCTTTGGGAGCTCGATGGGCCTTTGGAGGGGCCCGGGGATGGCCTTTGGGGGTCTGGGTGGGCCTTTGGGGGCGCCGGTGGCCCTTTGGGAGCTTGGGGGCCTTTGAGGGTCCGGGGGGCAGTTGGGGGCCTGGGGGACATTTGGGGACCGGTGGAGGGCCTTTGGGAGCTTGGGGGGCTTTTGAGGACCGGGGGCTTCCTTCGGGGTTGGGGTAGGAGGATTGGAACCCTTTGGGGTTGGGTTAGAGGACCTCACAACACTGTTCAAATGAAACTTGTGTATTATAACGATCACACTCAAATTCTCTTCTAAAATCTCTTCAAAAATCTTCTTTTAAAATGTCTCTATCTGTTTCGCCGAAATAAGTTCCATAACCTGTCTAAAACGGTTTCGCCCAAATAATCACTAAACGCAAATTCAGCATGTTCCTTTGTTATTGGCATCTCTGCGCTAACGCATTTCAAATTAATAGGAAACCTTTTCGCGCGCTAAAACAATTTATCGATAAGATGTTTCTTGCCTGATTGTTTCCATGGCCTGTGGTTATTAATATCCTTTGGAGTTCGACCAGTAGAACTGTTCCCGAGGCAAAGATATTAATGATTTGAATCTATTCCTGGAGAAATGTTTCTAGGCGGAAATTTTTAAAGTCTGACACATGATGTCATTGATTGATTGATCTGTCAAGAAAGGGAAAATTAATTTGTTGTTTCTAAGGGGAATTATTGATTCACGATAGGTGGATTGAGGTCGACAGCACAGGTGTTCCAAATTCCGGGTTTTTGTTGTTGTAAGTGGACGCTCTCAGCGAATGTCAAGGTCGATGTTGTTGTTGTTAAATTTAGGTCATTGACCCCATTAACCACGTGTTTCCCCTAATGAGTCAATTCCCATATTTGGAGCCCCGTCAGTCTTCTATGCCCATATATGGAGCATAAACCACGTGGTTCGTACCGGTGTTGTAAGTGCACGCTCTCAGTGAATGTCAAGGTCGATGTTGTTGTTGTTGACACACTTTGATTACGCAATCAATTTAGGTCATTGACCCCATTAACCACGTGTTCTCCCTAGGGATTCCATGCCCATATATGGAGTGCAAAAAAAGTTATAGGTGGCAGCAAGGGTGAATCGTGGGGCCTCTTGACCCCTCTCTACTTCTGTTTTTTTTTTTTTTTTTTTTTTTTTTCGTTGTGTTCTCTTTTTTGGCTTTGGTATTATGAACCGACTATTGATGACGAATAATAACAAAAAAAACGGAAATCAACAAAATCAGCAAAGTTGGGGCCTAGGACTACAACTGGCCAACTATGTTTTTGTGTGTGGGGGGTAGGTGGGTGGATGGGCCGGGACACATTTGTGAGGGTTGCAAGTAATGCATTTTGAAAGTATATTAAAAACGCCTAATGTGATATGTTCATCTTTCAGCTAGAGAATTGACCCAGAAACCACAATTTTACCAATTATATTTAACCGAGGATAATTTTGGATACCAAGGATAGCCTACCGAAATAAAAAATATTTGGAAAATCAAGACAGTGCCTTTTGATTAAAACTACAAAATATCCTCCATTGCGCAATTTGCGCAGTTAAATCCTGCTAGTGACAGAAGTATCGCCAACATTCTGAGCATTTGGCAAACTTTTTATTGCCAAATCCTCATTTGCCAGCAGGAAGGGTGTGTGAAGGCACAGGCTGGCCCGAAACCCCCCTAGGGCCGGTTTGGACCTTGAGGGATTGTGCCGTCATAGAATCTTCTTATTCATCATAAATTTCCCAATAAACTTTTTTGTTCATTCTAAAATATTTTATCTTTTTAATTGGTCTTCGAAACCTTCTTTTTGTTAAACTATTATTAGTTATATACGGTCTGAAATCGATTGCTGAACAAATTTAGCTAAAACACTTTTTTTTCGCATAGCCTACTCTTCTGTTTATGTACATGGGGAACAATCTTTTGTTCGAAATTTACACTTGTTGGTCACGAACTTGCTATTCCCCAGCTGTTTTTGGGGATATAATAGTGGTTTTTTTCCGTTTTCATTTGGTGATAGACAATCATGTAAGTATATGAACAAATTAGACAAGATGAAACAACTATTTATTACCCACTTAAGTAAAAAGATGAAACCAGTGGAACGATATAAAAAAGGAACACTCAAATAACCAATTTTAGGATATGACCCACCTAGGCTTTTCTAAAATCCTCATGCCTTCCTCGTGATTTTTAAATTTCGTTATAAACAAAACAAAAAATCGCAAAGCAGAGAGAAACGAGGACAATAACAGCCAGTGAAAATCAGAAGAAAAAAATTATGCAAATATTTCGGTTGAGATCTCCGCTCAACTGTCCTCAGTGCAGAATAAAACAAAAATACAGATAAGAGTCCAAAGTACAATAAAAAAAAAGGTTAAAATAAATCTTGAAACTAAAATAAGGATTCTTTTGGAGTAATGATGTAAGGGTAACTCAAAAGGGTCCTTATTTTAGTTTCAGTGTTTATTTTGAGGTTCGGTTTTTGTATTGGCCTTTGGAGTTTTATCGGCATTTTTATTATTATTCTGCACTGAGCGGAGGTCTCAACCGAAATATTTGCATAAAAATTGTCTTCGGTTTTTCACTGGCTGTTATTGTCCTCGTTTCTCACTTCTTTGCGATTTTTTATTTTAGTCATGATTAGCCTGTGTGGTCTCAGAAATTATTTAATTTTGTTATTCAAAATGTTACTTGTATTAAAAAAAGATGCTTGAAAGGCCACAGTGATGCCAATTAGAGAGGGGGTGGGGGCACCCACCGATATTTGGAAAAAAAAAACCTTGTTACTTCTATTTAATAGCCATTTTGTATTTTAGCTATGTTCTATATTGAACTAGCGAGATTGAATGACCGGTCGCATGTATTGCTCACCCCCGTTCGTTTGTTTTTTCAAAGCCGTTAAATAGCATTATTACTCTTCTTGCTGAGACAGTTTAATTCAGTCCTCATTCATGAGAATCCTAAATGTACCAATAGCAGACAAACTTTTTTCGAAATGTGTAAAACAATTCCTCTCCGCTATTTTACCCGCTGTTATGATCACTGACTAGGGTTCAGTAAAAAACTAGGCGTCAGCTCGTCAGTGTTTATCTTATCTATTGTCGTGAATCCTAAATCAAAAAAGGAGAAAAAGGCAATAACAAACTTTGGACTTTTTTGCAGTCAAAATCTAGAATAAAAACGAACAAACTTCAGAGCAAGAAACTGGCAATAATGTCAGTTCTCAAAGTGTCAGGTTACTGGACAGGATTTCCCCTACCTGGGACAATCTTTCAGGAACAAGTAGAACAATAAATGACCTAGGTCGACATGAAAGAATGGTCTGCATTCGCGAACCCGTTGCAAGTTCCAGTAGCAGTCAATAATCTCTCTCGGGTATCTCTATGCCGCGTCCCGACCAAACCAGCTCAACCTATTCTTGATAGACATCTGGCTTGCACTTCAAACGGAAGGAAATTCAATGCGCATTACTTTAAGACTAACGAATGGATTGAATGCTCATAAAAAGTTAATTGTGTGTTTTGTTTTGCTTGCTGACATTTATAAAGTGGGGCTCTAAGAGCTGGGGAAACTGCTGGAAAAAGGGTTTTCATCGAGACAGGATTTTCTACGGTAAGTGGAAAGACAATTCTGGTCCATTGAAGCGACATGATGGTAGTACAAGACATAGGGATTGTGTCTCAGCACGGGAGGAATTTAAAATAATTAGTACTGATACCTCGAGATATGTAGCGAATGACTTAAGTCGATCCAGATCTCAAAAGGTCCAAGAAAACAAGAGGTCATGTGAAGTTCATTTTTCGCGGTATATGTTTCCTTGGCCGTCAGGGTCTTACTTTGAGGGGTTTTGACGAATCAGAAACATCCGAAAGCCAGGGTAATTTCATGTAATTGATGAAGAAAATATCTAAAGACGAAGAGAGAGAGAGAGGAAGAGAAAAATTCATTTTTATTAAATATCAATATTCACAAAAAAAATATATCAAACAGACCTACCACGTGAAAATCTATACAAATTTGTTTGTGGCAGGACTCACTATTTTATTCACTCATATATATATTGAAAAAAAATTACTCACATATATAATGGAAAAAAATAAATAAATAATGCAATCATATAAATAAGATTACTAGCCCACACAGAACAAACGTTCTGTGTTCTGAACAAACGTTCAGAACAAAGTACAATTTCACTATGTCTTTTCCAATTTAAATTACAATCAATCTGAAAACCAAGATACCTTGTATCAAATATCTGCTTAATCTCTGTACCATTAAAATTAATCAAACCGAAAACATTATCAATAACTCCAGGACGACTAAAAATCATGTAATTAGTTTTACTCACATTCACTGCTAAGCAACTAAGACTAGTAAAAATATGCAGGTCAAGTAGCACTTTATTTGCTTTTGGAACAAGCTCACTCAAAGCCTTTACAGAAATCGTTATAGGTGTCATCCGCAAAGGATGTTATGGCGGCATCAGTAATGTAGAACTGTAATGTGTCAAAATAAATTAAATATAAAAGCGGACCTAACACAGAACCTTGCGGTACTTCACATAGTACAGGAAGAGGTGAACTTACAATATTCCCCCCTACTACACGCACTGATCTACCATACAAATACGAACGAAACCAGTCAATCGAATTTCTTTTTATCCCTAAATGGGACATCCTTTCTAACAACAGATCAAAATCAACAGTATCAAAAGCTTTCTTAAAATCAATAAAAATAGTTAAAGGAGTAGAGCCGCTCTCGAATACGCTGTTTAAAACATCAAGAAGGTGGTGCAATGCATGCCTAGTAGAATGATATTTCCGTAATCCAAATTGCGTGTCACATAAAAACCAAAGAGGCTTAAGGTAGCAAAATAGTTTCTTATGAACAACCTTTTCAAATATTTTTGAGAACAGTGGCAGAATCGATATAGGTCTCCAGTTTGACATTTCTCTTTTGTCACAACCTTTATGTAAAGGTATAATGTTTGCTTGTTTTAAAGCATCTGGGAACTGACCTTTTTCCATACATAGGTTCAACAAGTATAGAAGACAAGGCATAAGGTAAGCGGTGACAGCCTTAAATGCCTTAAGGCTAAGACCGTCAATTCCTGCTGAATTCGATTTTATTGTTTTCAGTGCGTCCTCGAGATCAGACTGAGTGCACTTTACGAATTTCAAGGAACGACCTTCCCCACGGTCATCAATAAACATCTCATTTTTATACCCATGGCCAGCAACATCATTTTTAACATCAATTCCAACATTTGAAAAATATTTACACAACTCATCACTAACACCTTTCTTACCTTTAACTTGTTGTTCACCGACTACAAGTTCATCCACTGGGTCTATAGTGTTATTACCAAGAAGTGCCTAAAGAAGAAAAGCTGAAAGCCAAGTTAGAGTGCCAATTTGGTCACTATTGCAGTCATCAGTACCAAAACAACGCAGTTAGGCTACACTGATAGGAAATGTCTGGCGGCAAGACATTATTTCAGAAGCAAAATCCGCTATTACTACGCTATTCTTGTTGACGAGACAAAAGATGTTTCTAGAAAAGAACAATTAGCGATCCTACCCAGGTATATATTAAATGGAAAAGTAGTGCAGCAACTAATTGGCTGCTATTACATGCAAATATTAGACCCCGAAAGCTTAGCCACCTTGATTTGTGAAATTATAGAAAAGTTTTTGTAGATTTGATGTTGTGTGTTGCCCATTGTTATGACGGCGTATTTGTTACGAGTGGAGACTTAAACGGAGTTCAAGCAAAGAATAGGGGGAAGGTGCCTCGTGCAGTTTTTTTTTTTTACGCTGCCACTCTCATAGATTACACTTGGTTTTGAATGATTACCTGAAAAACATCAGCGAACTCTCGGAATTTTTCTATGTGATGGAAAGACTTTACGGATTTATGTCATGTAGCAACACTTGAAATGAACTATTTGTGTTCTAGCAGGCAAGAAGTCTTGGAGCTTGAGAGGACCGTCGAAACTCACTGGTTTTACGCGTTTTTTTTTTTTGCGAAGCGGGGTGGTCTTTACAACATTGTGGTTTTTTAGGGGATTTGTATAATAGAAAGTAAATGCATGAGAAGTGCAAAGATATTATCAATTTACGTTTTAGATTTCGGTGAGCAAATGGTGCCCACTTTACTGCCTATTTTCATCTAATTAAAGCTCTGCGTAAACTCTTTAGAAATATCTGAACTTTAATAAAGGTTCGTAGAAGTATACACTTAAAACAAAGTATATGGATCAATATACTCCTTCAAAGGTCGGAGTAATCATTTAAGAAAAATAGATTTTCGAAAAATTGTTTATAAAAGAAGACAAATAATTATGTGTTTATTTTTTAATCTAGCCGGTATAGATCGGTCTCTGAATTCTCAGTTTGAATCAGTGGAATGGCATCGGTTTTTTTTTTCAAACATTTACTAATGAAATGTTGAAAAAAGTGGAAATTGACGCCACTTGAGTCAACCACGGATACGGAATACAGCTACAATATTACTTCAGAATTTCTCACCTTCTCAATTCCAACCAATCACAAAATATAGTTATGTTTATGTATAGGGGCTACATATGGATTGTCCATAAACAATATGGACAATCAAACTGCAAACTGCATATATATATATATATATATATATATATATATATATATATATATATATATATATATATATATATATATATATATACAAAAATATTACAGTGACAAAATATATTTGTCCATAAAATTGTATAAACTGGTATATATACCGCTGAGGATTTTTATACTTATTTTGATACATGCCATCCAAACATATTTCCACGATTCGCTGTTTATAAATCAAAATTTTTAGAGGACAATTCTCTTACTTAATGCTAAATCTAAATCTGCTAAAATGCTAAATTCTAAAAGTGCTATATGCTAAATCTGAGCCAAATTAAAACATTTTATTTTGTGCGCAACAAACATATCAAGATTTGTACGTTTTTTATTATCATTATTATTATTCAAATAAAAATATAACACAAACATCAATAACAATAAAGATCCCAGAAGAGAACTTGTTAAGGACAAAAAAAAAAGAAAAAATTAAAGTGACACTGAAAAAAAAATGATAGAAGAATAAAACATGGGTAAAGAATTAAACATGGGTAGTTTTAGTTTGAATTGAATATCTGAAAGTCTCAAGGTTAAAAAAATAAAATAAAATAAAAACTACCACAGCTTGAAACCCTGAGAGTTTAGATCACCAATCTACACGTACCAAATACAAAATTAAAAAACAAAGAATTATTTGTTTTTTAAGGAGTATTTCGACTCATTTACTTAGTTTTTAGTATATACCTGCATACATCTTTTCAAGTGTTAATTATTTTTATGACTTTTTTGTTCTTTTTTTTTTTTTTTTTTTTTTTTAGTTTTTATTATAAAAATGCAAATTCTGTAATTTAAGCAAAATATATCGAACTTTAAAAAGTGGAAAGATAAGGTACGTTGTTATGAAAAGTGAAGTTTTGATTAGTAAGTTTTTGAGATTTCGTCAAAGTTGACACTGTTTATTAAAAACAATATTCTTAAAAAGAAATAGTAATTTATTAATGGTTTATTGCCTATACTTAAAACCCTCGTTTCAAATGTATTCTATGTATTTCTATCTCTTGTTTCATTTTTCTTGTTACACCCCCAAAAGAATTAGTATTTAATGTTTGATACATCTTTTATGAATATACGAGTTGTATCTTAATGATCATTTTCTACTCTTAATTACTATCAACAGTTCGTGGTAACGAACTGTAAGTAAGGAGCGACCCGGCTCAATGGTAACCGAAACTCTAGAAAACGGGTTTTTGATACCAATAGATACATCAAAAGAATCTGATTTCAATGCTGATTTCAAATATAAAACTTTCATCAAGTTTAGTCCTACATCAAAAGTTACGCGCCTGAGAAAATTTGGCTGATTTTCGAAAAAAGGGGGAAAGACCCTCTAAAAGCTATAGAACCTTAATAAAAATCACACCATCATATTCAGCGTATCAGAAAACTCTAGTGTAGAGGTTTCAGGCTCCTATCTACAAAAATGTGGAATTTTCCATTTTTTGCCAGAATAAAGAACACGGTTGGGTGTTTTTTTGTTTTTGTTTTTTTTTTCCAGGGGTGTTCGTATCGACCCAGTGGTCCTATAATATTGTGGGAGGGCTCATTCAAACGGAAATTAAAATTTCTAGTGCCCTTTTTAAGTGACAAAAAAATGGAGGGAAACTAGGCCCCCTCCCACGCTAATTTTTTCCCAAAGTCACCCGATAAAAATTTTGAGATAGTCATTTTGTTCAGCATGGTTGAAAATATGATAACTATGTCCTTTAGGATGACTTAATCCCCCGAAGTCCCCGGGGAGAGGGCTGAAAGTTATTAACTTTACCCAATGCTAACATACAGTATTGGTTATTAGGAAGTACACAGACGTTTTCAGGGGGGATTTTTTTCTGGTAGTAGGGGGTGGGTGGGTCGGGGGTTATGTGGGAGGATCTTTCCATGAAGGAAGTTTTCATGAGGAAAGGGACATTGCTATGAAGGGGGCGCCGGATTTCCCAGCATTATTTAAAAACAGATCAGAAATTAAATGTAAAAAAAACAAGTTTTCCAACTGAAAATAAGGAGTAACATCAAAACTTAAAACGAACAGAAAATATTACGTGTATTATTGGGTTCACCCCCTCGTCCATACCTCGCTCTTTAAGCCAAAGATTTTTTAGTACTTTAATAATAGCTATTTATTATAAATAATTGCCTTTGTGATTAAGGGGTCATTTTTAAATTATTTTAAAAAAATTCGAACTTCAGCTTAAAGAGCGAGGTATTGACTAGGGGGCGAGCCCCCTAATATACGTATTGAAAATATATGAATATAGAAGTTCGTTACGTAAGTTAATTCGTAAGTTACATATATTTATTACTAATAAAAACGTGCGAAAATAAAATTAAAAATGTTTCGAGAAAGCCATTTAACCAAATAAAAGTAAAATTAATATGCAAATTTTATTTGAATTATTCATGTACGGTGAGCCAAAATCAAAACCTACATTAATTCAAAAACGTTCAAAAGTCAAATAAAAAAAAACAAGTTTTTTTTAACTGAAAGTAAGTAACGACGTTAAAACTTAAAACAAAAAGAAATTATTCCGTATATGAAAGGGGCTGTCCCCTCCTCAACGCCTCGCTCTTTACGCTTAAGTTTGACTTTCTCGCAACTCTTATTTTTTTTAAACAATAAAAAACTTTAGCGTAAAGAGCGAGGCGTTGTCTCTGGTATTTTAAGGTCTATATTTACTCGGCGAATTTCAACAGAATTAGAAGAGATAAAAATAAAGTCGAAATGATCAGTTTGGACTAAAAATTGTCAGGCCAAAAGATAATGTTAATAAACCCGTTTTTGCTTGGAAAGCGCAATGCCAGTCCAGCTCTTTACATTACCTTAATGGTTCTTTGACAATTCCCAATAAAACCATCAAAAGTTACGCGCCTAAGAAAATTTGCCATATTTTTGGAAAAAATGGGAAACAACCCCTAAAAGTCGTAGAACTTTAATGAAAATCCCACCATCAGATTCAGCGTATGAGAGAACTCGAGTATAGAAGTTTCAAGCTCCCATCTGTAAGAATGTGGAATTTTGTATTTTTTGCCAGAAGAAAAAATCGCGGATGCGTGTTTATTTTTTTTTCCAGGGGTGATCATATCGATCCAGTAGTCCTAGAATATCGTAAGAGGGCTCATTGGAACGGAAATTAAAAGTTCCAGTGCCCTTTTAAGCGACCAAAAAAATTGGAGGGTAACTTGTCCCCCTCCCACGCTCATTTTTTTTCCCAAAGCCACCCAATGAAAATTCTGAGATAGCCATTTTGTTCAGCATAGTCGAAAATCTATTAAATATGTCTTTGAGGATATTTTCAACTGACAGAAAGGAGCAACATTAAAACTTAAAACGAAAATTTTTACGTATTTTTACTCCCTAGGGGGTTTTACTAGGGGGTTTTACTAGGGGGTTTTACTCCCTAGTCAATACCTCACTCTTTACGCTAAAGTTTTTTTAGTGCTTTCAAAGGAGCTATCTATTCTAATTACCCGGCCTTTGTCATTCAGGTTAGGTTTGTGATTGTAACAAAATTCGAACTTTAGCGTAAAGAGTGAGGTATTGAATAGGGGGTGAACTCCCTAATATACGTAATAAAAACATACGAATATAGAAGTTCGTTACGTAAATTAATTCGTAAATTACGTCAGAACAAAATTTCGAGAAAGGCATTTATCAAAAAAAAAAGTAAAATTAATATACAATTTTTTTTTTAATTATTCATGTACGGTGAGCCAAAACCGAAGCTATATTAATTCAAAAACGTTCAGAAATTAAATTTAAAAAACAAGTTTTTTTTAACTGAAAGTAAGGAGCGGTATCAAAACTTAAAACAAACAGAGATTATTTCGTATAGGGAAGTGGGTGTCCCCTCTTCAAAATCTCGCTCTTTACGCTAAAGTTTGACTTTGTCTCACAACTTAATTTTTTAAAACAATAAGAAACTTTCGCGTAAAGAGCGAGGCTTTTAGGAGGGGACAGCCCCTTTCATATACGGAATAATCTCTGTTCGTTTTAAGTTTTAATGTCGCTCCTTACTTTCAGTTAAAAAAACTTGTTTTTCAAATTTAATCAAACAGTTCGTATTAACGAACTGTAAGTAAGGAGCGACCCAGCTCAATGGTAACCAAAACTCTAAAAAACGGAATTTTGATACCAATAGATACATCAAAAGAATCAGATTTTAATTCTGATTTCAAATATATAAGTTTCATCAAGTTTAATCTTACTTATCAAAAGTTACGCGCCTGAGAAAATTTGGCTGATTTTGGAAAAAAGGGGGAAATACCCCCAAAAAGTAATAGAACATTAATGAAATCACACCATCAGATTCAGCGTATCAGAGAACCCAACTGTAGAGGTTTCAAGCTCCTATCTACAAAAATGTGAAATTTTCTATTTTTTTTTTTTGCCAGAAGAAAGATCACGGATGCGTGTTTATTTGGTTTTTTTTTGTTTGTTTTTTTCCCAGGGGTGATCGTATCGACCCAGTGGTCCTAGAATATCGTGGGAGGGCTCATTCGAACGGAAATTAAAAGTTTTAATGCCTTTTTTAAGTGACCAAAAAAATGGAGGGCAACTAGTCCCCCTCCCACGCTCATTTTTTTCTCAAAGTCCCCCGATTAAAATTTTGAGATAGCCATTTTGTTCAGCATAGTCGAAAATCTAATAAATATGTCTTTTAGGATGACTTAATCCCCCAGAGTTCCCAGGGGATGGGCTGCAAGTTATGAACTTTGCCCATTGCTTACATATTGCTTTGGTTATTGGGAAGTATAGAGACATTTTCAGGAAGGATTTTTTTCTGGAGGGGGGAGGGCTGGAGGAGGGGGTTACTCGGGAGAATATTTCCGTGGAGGATGTTTCTTTGGGGTAAGGGACATTTCTATGAAGGGGGCGCCGGATTTCCAAGCATTATTTAAAAAACGATCAGAAATTAAATTTAAAAAAAAAAAAGTTTTTTCAACTGAAAGTAAGAAGCAACATTAGAAATTAAAACAAACAGAAACTATTACGTATATGAGGGGGTTCTCCCCCAAGTCAATACCCCGCTCTTTACGCTACAGTTTTTTTAGTGCTTTCAAAAGAGTTATCTATTCTAATTAAACGGCCTTTGTGATTCAGGCGTTTGTGAATTAAATTTTTTTTTTTACTTTTAACGTAAAGAGCGTGGTATTGACTAAGGGGTGAAACCCCTCATATACGTAATAAGATATAAGTAACAAAAACAAACAATAAAAAAAACAAGCGATACGGCTCAATAGTAATTGAAACTTTTAAAAACGGAATTTTGATGTCAATAAATGTATCAAAAGAATGGGCTTATAATGCTGATTCTAAATAAATAAATTTTGTTAAATTTAGTATTACTCATCAAAGGCTACGAGCCTGAGAAAATTTACCTGATTTTTAAAGAGGGGGAAAACATCCCCTACAAGTAAAAGAATTTAAATGAAAATCCAACCGTCAGATTCAGCGTATCAAAAAACCCTATTTCATAGGTTTCAAGCTCATATCTGCAAAAATCTGCAACTTTGTATTTTTTGCCAGAAGAAAAATATACGAATATAGAAGTTCGTTACGTAAGTTAATTTGTAAATTACGTCAGAACCAAATTTAGAGACAGCCATTTAGCAAAAGAAGAGTAAAATTTTTACGCAAATTTTGTTAACTTATTCAATGACGGTGAGCCAAAATAAAAGGTGCATTAACTAAAAAACTATCAGAAATTAAATAAGAAAACAAGTTTTTTAAACTGGAAGTAAGGAGCGACATTAAAACTTAAAACGAACAGAAATTATTCCGTATATGAAAGGGGCTGTCTCCTCCTCAACGCCTCCCTCTTTACGCTAATGTTTGACTCTGTCTCACAACTTTATTTTTTAAAACAATAAAAAACTTTAGCGTGAAGAGCGAGGCATTGCGGAGGGGACAGCCCCTTTCATATACGGAGTAATTCCTGTTCGTTTTAAGTTTTAATGTCTCTCCTTACTTTCAGTTTAAAAAACTCGTTTTTTTAATTTAATTATTGGTAAAGACAGTGGGAGCAGTGAAGATGTTAATAAGTAGAATAGCTAAGGCTCAGGGTGTTTTTTCATAGTTAAAAAAAAGTTTGAAAGAATGGAAGATAAGTCTACAAACCAAGGTTAGAGCAGTAAACTTCTTCTCTGAAAATTTAAGAGCACCTTTAAAACTTAAGCCATGTTTCATTATGAATTTTTTGGGCAAAGTTTGCTTTTTTATTTTTTTTTTTCAGCTCTAAATTGGTGCTTTATAAGGGTCAAAAAGCAAACTAAGCGGATTTGAAATAGCTTTTTTAAAGAAAAAGCCAAATCAAGTGAGTAGAGTAGTAGGTTCCATTTTGGGGCCTTTATGTTCCTTCCTGTGTTATTTGGGGCCTTTATGTTCCTTCCTGTGTTATTTGGGGCCTTTATGTTCCTTCCTGTGTTATTTGGGGCCTTTATGTTCCTTCCGGTGTTATTTGGGGCCTTTATGTTCCTTCCGATGCTATTCTGGGCCTTTATGTTCCTTCCAATGCAATTCTGGGCCTTTACGTTCCTTCCGGTGCTATTCTGGGCCTTTATGTTCCTTCCTGTGCTATTCTGGGCCTTTATGTTCCTTCCGGTGCTATTCTGGGCCTTTACGTTCCTTACTGTGCTATTCTGGGCCTTTACGTTCCTTCCCATGCTATTTGCTTGGCTTATTTTCTTCCTGTGCTATTTGCTTGGCTTATGTTCCCTCCCATGCTATTCTAAGGGTTTATGTTCCCTCCCATGCTATTCTACGACCTTCAAAGTTGGCAAGGTATAATGTGGTCAAACATGTTTTGAGAGTATGGTGACAACATTGGCATGCGTCTTATCGGGATTAAGAAAACAATTGCGTATCTGATGAAATGATTTAGGTCGTATGATCAATTTAATTTTTTTTTTAATGCAGTAGTTTCTTAGTAAGGACACTCGATATCCTAAAAGTGTTTGATTCAAAATTTTACCTTGAGCATCGATGTTTTTAGCAGAATTTCAAAAGGATCGTTCATAAGTGCTGGCGTATCTGATGAAATAATTTAGGTCGTATGATAATTTTTTTTTTTAATGCAGTAGTTTTTTAGTAAGGACACTCGATATCCTAAAAGTATTTGATTAAAACTTTTACCTTGAGCATCGATGTTTTTAGCAGAATTTCAAAAGGATCGTTCATAAGTGCTGGCGTATCTGATGAAATAATTTAGATTGTATGATTAATTTAATTTTTAATTATTTTTTTTTTTGCAGTAGTTATTTAATAAGCACACTCGATATCCTAAAAATGTTTGATTCAATTTTTACCTTGAGCATCGAAGTTTTTAGTGGAATTTCAAAAGGATCGTTTATAAGTGCTGAAATCTCTTTGATGAACTAATTCATGTCGCATGATAATTTTTTTATTTTTAATACAGTAGTTATTCAATAAGGACACTCGATATCCTAAAAGTGTTTGATTCCAACTTTTACCTTGAGAATCGATGTTGTTAGCAGAATTTCAAAAGGATCGTTTATGAGTGCTGGCGTATCTGATGAAATAATTTAGGTCGTATGATAAATTTAATTTTTTTTTTAATAAGGATCGTTTATGAGTGCTGGCATATCTGATGAAATAATTTAGGTCGTTATGATCAATTTAATTTTTTTTTTAATGCAGTAGTTTTTCAGTAAGGACACTCGATATCCTAATATTTTATGATTCAAACTTTTAACTTGAACATAGATGTTGTTAGAAGAATTTCAAAAGGATCATTTATGAGTGCTGGCATATCTGATGAAATAATTTAGGTCTTATGATAAATTTAATTTTTCTTATTTTTAATGCAGTAGTTTTTTAGTAAGGACACTCGATATCCTAAAAGTGTCTGATTCAAACTTTTACCTTGAGAATCGATGTTGTTAGAAGAATTTCAAAAGGATCGTTTATGAGTGCTGGCATATCTGATGAAATAATTTAGGTCGTTATGATCAATTTAATTTTTTTAATGCAGTAGTTTTTTAAGTAAGGACACTCGATATTCTAAAAGTGTCGGATTCAAACTTTTACCTTGAGCATCGATGTTGTTAGCAGAATTTCAAAAGGATCGTTTATGAGTGCTGGCATATCTGATGAAATAATTTAGGTCGTATGATAAATTTAATTTAGTTTTTTTAATGCAATGGTTTTTCAGTAAGGACACTCGATATCCTAAAAGTGTTTGATTCAAACTTTTACCTTGATAATCGATGTTGTTAGCAGAATTTCAAACAAGAGTTGGAATATTTAATTAGTGTTTTGTCGTGGTTTACCATGTCAAAGTTACATTCTCTTGATTTTTCAAAGTTCCTTTTGAATTTTTTTCGTGAAATGCAAGAGTTGGAATATTTCAGTAGTGTTTTGTCGTGGCTTACCTTGTTCAAGTTACATCCTCTTAATTTTTAGAAGTTCATTTTGTATTTATTTCCTTGAAATGCAAGAGTTGGAATATTTCAGTAGTGTTTTGTCGTGGTGGTTTACCTTGTCACATTTAAATTCTCTTAATTTTTCAAAGTTCAGTTTTGGATTTCTTTCTTTGAAATGCAAGAGTTCATTTTGGTAGTGTTTTGGTGCAAGACTTGGAATATTTCAGTAGTGTTTTGTCGTGGTTTACCTTGTCACAGTTAAATTCTCATGATTTTTCAAAATTTATTTTTGAATTTATTTCGTTGAATTGCAAGAGTTGGAATATTACAATAGCGTTTTGTTATGGTTTACCTTGTCACAGTTACATTCTCTTAATTTTTAGAAGTTCATTTTGAATGTTTTTCGTTGAAATGCAAGAGTTGGAATATTTCAGTAGTGTTTTGTTGTGATTTACCGTGTCACAGTTACATTCTCTTGATTTTTCAAAGTTCATTTTGGATTTCTTTCATTGAAATGCAAGAGTTGGAATATTTCAGTAGTGTTTTGTCGTGGTTCACCTTATCACAGTTATATTTTCTTGATTTTTCAAAGTTTATTCTGTATTTCTTTTGTTGAAATGCAAGAGTTTGAATATTTCAGTAATGTCTTGTTGAGCTTTACCTTGTCACAGTTACATTCTCGTGATTTTTAAAAGTTCATTTTGGAGATCTTTCCTTGAAATGCAAGAGTTGGAATATTTCAGTACTGTAGTGTGGCTCTTTACCTTGTTAAAGTTACATTCTCTTGATTTTGCAAAGTTGAATTTTAATTTTTGTCGTTGAAATGCATGAGTTAGAATATTTCAGTAGTTTTTTTTCATTTTTTAACATAACACAGTTAAATTCACTTTACTTTTCAAAGTTCCTGTTCAATTTCTTTCTTTAAATTCAAGAGCTGGGATAGTTAATTAGTGTTTCATAGTGGTTTACATTCTCACAGATACATTATCATGATTTTTCCAAGTTCCTTTTGGATTTCTTTCCTTGAAATGCAAGAGTTGGAATATTTCAGTAGTGTTTTGTCGTGGTTTACCTTGTCACAGTTACATTCTTTTGATTTTCCGCATTTCCTTTTGAATTTCTTTCGTTGAAATGCAAGAGTTGGAATATTTAAGTAGTGTTTTGTCGTGGTTTACCTTGTCAAAGTTACATTCTCTTAATTTTTCAAAGTTCATTTTGGATTTCTTTCCTTGAAATGCAAGAGTTGGAATATTTCAGTAGTGTTTTGTCGTGGTTTACCTTTTCACAGCTACATTCTCTTGATTTTTCAAAGTTCATTTTTAATTTCTTTCTTTGAAATGCAAGATTTGGAATATTTCAGTAGTGTTTTGTCGTTGTTTACCGTCTCACATTTACAGTCCATTGAGAGTTCGAAATTTATTTTTAATTTTTGTCGTTTACAATCAATAGGCGTAGAAGATCAGTTTAGTTTGTTATGATTTACCTGGTAGCTGGTTCATTCCTAAGATTTTTCACATTTCATTTTGGATTTTTTTCGTTTAAATGCAATAGCTGTAAAGTTTCAGTAGTGGTCCATCTGGCCTTACCTTTTAAAATTTACATTCTCTTGTCTGTTAGAAATTCGTTTTGGATTTCTTTCGTTGAAATGCAAGAGTTGGAATATTTTAATACTGTCTTTTTATGGTTTACCTTGTGACAGTTACGTTATCTTAATTTTTCAAAGTTCAGTTTTGATTTGTTTCGTTGAATTGCAAGAGTTGGAATATTTTAATTGTGGATGGTTGTGATCTAGCTTGTCACAGTTAAATTCTCTTGAGTTTTCAAAGTTCATTTTGAATTTTTTTCGTGAAATGCAAGAGTTGGAATATTTTAGTAGGGTCTTGTGTAGCTTTACCTTTCCACTGCTACATTTTCTTGACCTTCCAAAGTTCATTTTGAATTTATATCGTGAAAGTCTAGAATTGGAATATTTCAGTAGTGTTTTGTCGTGGTTTACCATATCAAAGTTACATTCTCTTGATTTTTCAAAGTTTATTTTGACTTTCTTACGTGAAATGCAAGAGTTGGAATATTTCAGTAATGTTTTGTCATGGTTTACCTTGTCAGAGTTACATTCTTTATTTTTCAAAGTTCATTTCGGATTTCTTTCCTTGAAATGCAAGAGTTGGAATATTTCAGTAGTGTTTTGTCGTGGTTTACCATGTCACAGTTACATTCTCCTGATTTTTCAAAGTTCATTTTAAATTTCTTTCGTTGAAGTGCAAGAGTTGGAATATTTCAGTAGTGTTTCGTCATGGTTTACCTTGTCATAGTTACACTCTCTTGATTTTTCAAAGTTCATTTTGAATTTCTTTCATTGAAATGCAAGAGTTGGAATATTGCGGTAGTGTTTTGTCGTGGTTTACCTTGTCACATCTACATTCTCTTAATTTTTTAAAGTTAATTTTAGATTTTTTTCGTTTAAATGCAAGACTTGGAATATTTAAGTGGAGTTTTGCTATGGTTTACCTTGTCGCTGCTACATTATATTGATTTTTCACATTTCATTTTTGGATTTCTTTAGTTGAAATGAAATAGTTTGAATATTTAAGTAGTTTCTTGTTGTGCTTTACCTTGTCACAGTTACATTCTCTTAATTTTTCAAAGTTTACTTTGAATTTCTTTCGTTGAAATGCAAGAGTTGGAATATTTCAGTAGTGTATTGTCGTGGTTTACCTTTTCACAATTACATTCTCTTGATTTTTCAAAGTTCATTTTGGATTTCTTTCGTTTAAATGCAAGAGTTGGAATATTTCAGTTCTGGCTTATTGTGCTCTAGCGTGTCACAGTTATATTCTCATAATTTTTAAAGTTCATTTTGAATTCCTTATGTAAAACACGAGAGTTTGGGTATTTCAGTAGTGTTTTGTTGTGCTTTACCTTGTCACAGTTACATTCTCTTTATTTTTCGAAGCTCATGTTGACTTTTGGTCTTGTAATTCAAGAGTTGGAATATTTCAGTAGTTCTTTTTTGTGTTTTACCATACAACAGTCGCATTCTCAAAAGCCTTAAAAGTTCTTGTTGGATTTATTTACTTGAAATGCAAGAGTTGTTCTATTTAAGTAGTGGGTTGTCGTGATTCAATTTGTCAAAGCTAAGTTCTCATAATTTTTCAAAGTTCAATTTAAATTTCTCTCGTTGAAATGCAAGAGTTGGAATATTTCAGTAATGTTTCGTAGTTGTTTACCTTGTCACAGATACATTGTCTCGGTTTTCTAAAGTTATCTTTGAAGTTCTTTAATTGTATAGACATACTTTAAAGATTGCAGTAGTAGTTCGGAGCTGAATACCTATTCACAGCTAAAAATACATTATTTTTTAGGGATCAGTTTTGATTACAGTTGTGTTAATCCAAGAAGTGGTATATTTTAATTGTGTTTCGTCGTGGTTTAACTTGTCACAGTTACATTATCTTAATTTTTCAAAGTTTATTTTGAATTTCTTTCGTTGAAATGCAAGAGTTGGAATATTTCAATAGTGTTTTGTTGTGGTTTACCTTGTCTCAGTTACATTCTCTTAATTTTTCAAAGTTCATTTTGAATTTCATTCGATGAAATGCAAGAGTTGGAATATTTCAGTAGTGTCTTGTCGTGGTTTACCATGTCACAGTTACATTCCCTTAATTTTTCAAAGTTCATTTTGAATTTCTTTTGTTGAAGTGCAACAGTTGGAATATTTCAGTATGGTGTTTTGTTGTGATTTAGCTTGACACAGATACATTCACTTGTTTTTCAAACTTCAGTTTGAATTTTTTACGTTGACATCCACGATTTGGACAATATTATAAGTGATTTTTTGTTGTTCTACTCGTCATATCTCTATTCTATTTATTTTTTATTTAATAGTTTTTACTTCTGTCGTTAAAATTCACTAACTATGCGATTTCATCCATATTTTATCGTGGTGTACATTTCCTTTTTTAAAGTCGCTTCATTTTTCAAAGTTCATTTTGAACGTATTCCGTGAAATGCAAGAGTTGAAATATTTTAGTTGTGTTTTGTCGTGGTTTACCTTGTCACAGTTACATTCTCTTGATTTTTCAAAGTTGATTTTGAATTTCTTTCATTGAAATGTAAGAGTTGGAATATTTCAGTAGTGCTTTGTCGTGGTTTACCTTGTCACAGTTACAATCTCTTGATTTTTCAAAGTTCATTGTGGATTTCTTTCGTTGAAATGTGTTTTGTTGTGCTTTACCCTGTCACAGTTACATTCTCTTGATTTTTCAAAGTTCATTTTGGATTTCTTTCGTTGAAATGCAAGAGTTGGAATATTTTGGTAGTGTTTTGTTGTGCTTTACCTTGTCATAGTTACATTCTCTTTATTTTTCAAAGTTCATTTTGGATTCCTTTCGTGAAATGCAAGAGTTCGAATATTTCAGTAGTGTTTTGTCGTGGTTTCCCATGTCACAGTTACATTTTCTTAATTTTTCAAAGTTCATTTTGAATTACTTTCGTGAAATGCAAGAATTGGAATATTGCAGTAGTGTTTTGTCGTGGTTTAACTTGTCACAGTTACATTCTCTTGATTTTTCAAAGTTCATTTTGGATTTCTTTCCTTGAAATGCAAGAGTTGGAATATTTCAGTAGTGTTTTGTCATGGTTTACCATAGTGTTTTGTCATGGTCTTTCATTGAAATGCAAGAGTTAGTTTCTTCATAAATTCCACTATTTAATGACCCCCTTCGGCGCGCCTACTGAAATATTCCAACTCATGTATTTCTAACTCATGAAAAATCAAGAGAATGTAGCTTTGACAAAGTAAATCATGAGAAAATACTACTAAAATATTCCAACTCTAACATTTCCATGAAAGAAATTCAAGATAAACATTGAAAAATCAAGAGAATGTCACCGTGACAAGGTAAACCACGACAAAAAACAAATGAAATATTTCAACTCTTGCATTTCACGAAATAAATTCAAAATGAACTTTGAAAAATAAAGAGAATGTAACTAAAACAAGGTAAACCACGACAAAACACTGCTGAAATATTCCAACTCTTGCATTTCAACGACAGAAATCCAAAATGAACTTTGAAAAATCAAGAGAAAGTAACTATGACAAGGTAAACCACGACAAGACACTACTGAAATATTCCAAATCTCGCATTTCAACGAGAGAATTTCATAATGAAGTTTGAAAAATCAAGATAATACAGCTGTGACAATGTAAATCACAACAACAAACGACTGAAATGTGTGAAAACTTTGCACTTCAACTAGACAAATTCAAAATAAACTTTGAAAATTAAGGGAATGAAACTGTAAAATGGTAAATCAAAACAAGACACTTGTGAATTGTTCCAACTCTTGCATTTCAACGAAAGAAATTCAGAATGAACTTTGAAAAATCAAGAACATGTAACTGTGACAAGGGAAAGCACAACAGAACAATACTGAAGTATTCCAGCTCTTGCATTTCTATAAAATTAATCAAAAATGAACTTTGAAAAATCAAGAGAATGTAAGTGTGTCAAGGTAAACCACAACAAAACACTACTGAAATAATATAACTCTTGCATTTCAATGAAATAAATTCAAAATGAACTTTGAAAAATCATTTGAATGTAACTGTGACAAGGTAAATCACGACAAAACACTATTGAAATATTCCAACTCTTGCATTTCAACGAAAGAAATTCAAAATAAACTTTGAAAAATCAAGAGAATGTATCTGTGACATGGTAAACCATGACAAAACACTATTGAAATATTCCAACTCTTGGATTTAAAGAAAAGAAATCCAAAATCAGCCTTAAAAAATCATGAAATTGTAACTCTGACATGGTAAACCACGACAAAACACTACCGCAATATTCCAACTCTTGCATTTCAATGAAAGAAATTCAAAATTAACTTTGAAAAATCAAAAGAATGTAACCGTGACAAGGTAAACCACAACAAAACACTATTGAAATATTCCAACTCTTGCATTTCAACGAAAAAAATTCAAAATAAACTTTGAAACATCAAGAGAATGTAACTGTGACATGGTAAACCATAACAAAACACTAATGAAATAATCAAACTATTTAATTTCAATAAAAGAAACTAGAAATGAACTTTGAAAAATAAAAAGAGTTTAGGTGTGAATATGTGAACCATAACGGAACTTTATCGATATTTTCTAACTCTGGCATACCCATGAGAGAAGTTCGAAATGGGGTATAAAGCATCACTACAATGAAAATGTGACAAGGTAAAGCACAACGAAACACTACTGAAATGTTTCAACTCTTACATTTCAACGAAAGAAATCCAAAATGAACTTTGAAAAATCAATAAAATGTAACTGTGACAAGGTAAACCACGACTAAACACTACTGAAATAATACAAATCTTGCATTTCAACTAAATAAATCCAAAATGAACTTTAAAAAATTGAAAGAATGTAACTGTGACAAGGTAAAACACAACAAAACACTACTGAAACATTCTAACTCTTGCATTTCACGAAAGAAAGTCAAAATAAACTTTGAAAAATCAAGAGAATGTAACTCTGAAATGGTAAACCACGATAAACCACTAATTAAATATTCCAACTGGTGCATTTCAAGAAAGAAAATAAAAATAAAATTTTGAAAATAAATATAATGTAACTTTGATAAGGTAAAGCACAATAAAAAACTACTTATATATTCCAACTCTTGCATTTCACGAAGGAAAATCAAAATAAAATTTGAAAAATCAAGAGAATAGAAGTGTGATAAAGTAAACCACGACAACACACTACTGAAATATTCTAACTCGTGCATTTAAAAGAAAGAAATTCAAAATGAACTTCGAAAAATTAAGAGAATGTAACTGTGACAAGGTAAAGCACAACAAGACACTACTGAAATAATCAAATTCTTGTATTTCAATGAAATAAATCCAAAAAGAAATGTTAAAAATCAAGAGAATTTAATTGTGACCAGGTAAATCATAACAAAACACTACTGAACTATTCCACCTCTTGATTTTCAACGAAAGAAATTCAAAATAAAGTTTGAAAAATAAAGAGAATGTAACTGTGACAAGGTAAACCATGATGAAACACTACTGAAATATTCCAAAACTTGTATTTCAACGAAAGAAATTCAAAATGAACTTTGAAAAATCAAGAGAATGTAGCTGTGACAAGGTAAACCACGACAAAACACTACCGAAATATTCCAACTCTTGCATTTCAAGGAAAGAAATCCAAAATGAACTTTGAAAAATTAAGAGAATGTAACTGTGACAAGGTAAACCACGACAAAAAACTACTTAACTATTCCAAATGTTGCATTTCACGAAAGAAATTCAAAATTCGCTTTGAAAAATCAAGAGAATTTAACTGTGACAAGGTAAACCACTACAAAAAACTACTGAAATATTTCAACTCTTGCATTTCAATGTAAGAAATCCAAAATGAACTTTGAAAAATTAAGAGAATGTAACTGTGACAAGGTGAACCACGACAAAACACTACTGAAATATTCCAACTCTTGCATTTCACGAACTAAATTCAAAAGGAACTTTGAAAAATCAAGATAATTTAACTTTGACATGGTAAACCACGACTAAAAACTACTTAAATATTCCAACTCTTGCATTTCACGAAAGAAATCCAAATTCAACATTGAAAAATCAATAGAATGTAACTGTAACAAGGTAAAGCACGACAGAACACTACTGAAATATTCCAACACTTGCACTTCAAGGAAAGAAATTCAAAATGAAGTTTGAAAAGTTAAGAGAATGTAACTCTGACAAGTTAAAGCTCAACAAGCCACTACTGAAATATTCCATCTCTTGCATCTCAACGAAATAAATCCAAAATGAACTTTGAAAAATCAAGAGAATGTAACTGTGACAAGGTAAACCACGAAAAGACACTACTGAAATATTCCAACTTTTGCATTTCAACGAAAGATATCCAAAATAAATTTTGAAATATCAAGAGAATTTAACTGTGACACGTTAAACCACGACAACACAATACCGAAAGATTCAAGTCTTGCATTAAAACTAAATAAGTCAAAATGAACTTTTTAAACTTTAGTGACTGCATCAGTGAGAAGGTAAATCATGGCCAAAAACTACCGAAATGTCAAGACTACATCATCTCAATGACAAAACTCCAAAGTGTACTTTGAAAAATCAAGAGAATGTAACTGTTACAAGGTAAACCATAACAAAACACTACTGAAATATTCCAAATCTTGCATCTCAACAAAAGAAATCCAAAAATGAATTTTTAAAAATCATGAGAATTTAGCTGTGACAACGTGAACCATGACAAAACACTACCGAAGTAGACTAAGTTTTTAATTTAGACTACAGATATAAAATATTAAATTTGAAAAATCAAGAGAATTTATCAGAGAGAAGGTAAACCCTGAAAAAAAAGAACTGAAATATTCAAAATCTTGCATTTCAAATAAAGAAATTTAAAATTAACTTTGAAAAATCGAGAGAATGTAAATTTGACAAGGTAAACCCCCACGACAAAACACTACTGAAATATTCCAACTCTTGCATTTCAAGGAAAAAAATCCAAAAGGAACCTTTAAAAATTAAGAGAATGTAACTGTGACAAGATAAACCACGACAAAACACTGCTGAAATATTCCAACTCTTGCATTTGATGAAAATAATTCAAAAGAAACTTTGAAAAATCAAGAGATTCTAACTTTTATATGGAAAACCACGACAAAACACTACTGAAATATTCCAACTCTTGTTTGAAATTCTGCTAACAACATCGATTATCAAGGTAAAAGTTTGAATCAAACACTTTTAGGATATCGAGTGTCCTTACTGAAAAACCACTGCATTAAAAAAAATAAATTAAATTTATCATACGACCTAAATTATTTCATCAGATACGCCAGCACTCATAAACGATCCTTTTGAAATTCTGCTAACAACATCGATGCTATAGGTAAAAGTTTGAATCCGACACTTTTAGGATATCGAGTGTCCTTACTAAAAAACTACTGAATTAAAAAAAATTAAATTGATCATAACGACCTAAATTATTTCATCAGATATGCCAGCACTCATAAACGATCCTTTTGAAATTCTTCTAACAACATCGATTCTCAAGGTAAAAGTTTGAATCAAACACTTTTAGGATATCGAGTGTCCTTACTAAAAAACTACTGCATTAAAAAAAATTAAATTGATCATAACGACCTAAATTATTTCATCAGATATGCCAGCACTCATAAACGATCCTTTTGAAATTCTTCTAACAACATCGATTCTCAAGGTAAAAATTTGAATCAAACACTTTTAGGATATCGAGTGTCCTTACTAAAAAACTACTGCATTAAAAAAAAATTAAATTGATCATAACGACCTAAATTATTTCATCAGATATGCCAGCACTCATAAGCGATCCTTATTAAAATTAAAAAAAATTACCATGTGACATGAATTAGTTCATCAAAGACAGGTCAGCTCTTATAAACGATCGTTTTGAAATTCTACTAAAAACTTCGATGCTCAAGGTAAAAATTGAATCAAACATTTTTAGGATATCGAGTGTGATTATTAAATAACTACTGCAAAAAATAATTAAAAATTAAATTAATCATACAATCTAAATTATTTCATCAGATACGCCAGCAATTATGAACGATCCTTTTGAAATTCTGATAAAAACATCGATGTTCAAGGTAAAAGTTTGAATCAAACACTTTTAGGATATCGAGTGTCCTTACTAAAAAACTACTGCATTAAAAAAAATAAATTAAATTTATCATACGACCTAAATTATTTCATCAGATACGCCAGCACTCATAAACGATCCTTTTGAAATTCTGCTAACAACATCGATTCTCAAGGTAAAAGTTGGAATCAAACACTTTTAGGATATCGAGTGTCCTTATTGAATAACTAATGTATTAAAAATAAAAAAATTATCAAGCGACATGAATTAGTTCATCAAAGACAGGTCAGCACTTATAAACGATCCTTTTAAAATTCCACTAAAAACTTCGATGCTCAATGTAAAAATTGAATCAAACATTTTTAGGATATCGAGTGTGCTTATTAAATAACTACTGCAAAAAAAATAATTAAAAATTAAATTAATCATGCAATCTAAATTATTTAATCAGATACGCCAGCACTTATGAACGATCCTTTTGAAAGTCTGCTAAAAACATCGATGCTCAAGGTAAAAGTTTGAATCAAACACTTTTATGATATCGAGTGTCCTTACTAAAAAACTACTGCATTAAAAAAAAAAAATTATCATACGACCTTAAATTATTTCATCAGATACGCCAGCACTTATGAACGATCCTTTTGAAATTCTGCTAAAAACATCGATGCTCAAGGTAAAAGTTTGAATCAAACACTTTTAGGATATCGAGTGTCCTTACTAAAAAACTACTGCATTAAAAAAATTAAATTGATCATACAACCTAAATTATTTCATCAGATACGCAATTGTTTTCTTATTCCCGATAAGACGCATGCCAATGTTGTCACCATACTCTCAAAACATGTTTGACCACATTATACCTTGCCAACTTTTAAGGTCGTAGAATAGCATGGGAGGGAACATAAACCCTTAGAATAGCATGGGAGGGAACATAAGCCAAGCAAATAGCACAGGAAGAACATAAGCCAAGCAAATAGCATGGGAAGGAACATAAAGGCCCAGAATAGCACAGGAAGGAACATAAAGGCCCAGAATAGCACCGGAAGGAACATAAAGGCCCAGAATAGCACTAGAAGGAACATAAAGGCCCAGAATAGCACCGGAAGGAACGTAAAGGCCCAGAATAGCACAGGAAGGAACATAAAGGCCCAGAATAGCACCGGAAGGAACGTAAAGGCCCCAAATAACACAGGAAGGAACATAAAGGCCCCAAATACCACAGGAAGGAACATAAAGGCCCCAAAATGGAACCTACTACTCTACTCAAGTGAAGGGCCGACTAGGCTCAAAAATGTCGTAATGAACTTTCAAAATAGCTTGCATAAAATATAAAGCCTAATTTGAGCATAAATTACCCTGAATGAAGAAATCAATCTAACACGAAGGATTCAAATTCACTTCACTCTGTCATACAAATTATATTTCTAGCCTCTTGGAAGGGGTGGCAAACTAACTTCAATGGCAGTGATTTCTGTTGGTTTCAACTTTTCAAGTCTGTCTTTGTTGTTTATTCCCAACAGTTCCTGATCATTTTAGGGTTGGTATTTTACATATGAAATGACTGCTCTTTTTCAATTTTATATTAGCTATCTTCACTAAAAACTGGTTTTTTAGTTTAGTTCTTGTTTATTTTCTTAAACTGAAACTTGTTTTTGAATTTCTTTGATTTTTTTTTTTGCGAATTTTGGAATTTTATATTGCTATTTTACACTCAGATTTATAATAAAAAACTTCAGAAACAAACTTTAGAGACCAACTTTGACAAATATCAAAGTCTTTTTGATAAAAATGTTGCAAAAACGTTTTGATTATGGTATTTTGCAATTCAGTATTAGCCTCAAAGTTATCACCACTACTCTAAGAATTTTAATGCCAACTTCGATGTGAGAATTAAATACTATTTATGAAGGAAATATATCTTTTTTTCAACCTCTATATTACAATATTAACTTAATATTTGTAATCAGCAAGCTGAGAAACCCTTAAATACCAAATTTGAGAAGAAATCACATAGGATTTGCGAAATGGGTCCTTAGTTCGTTTGATTCCGACGTTCCTAAATAAACCCCCTTAAACCCGATATCGCCCTTTGTAAACCCTAGTCAAAAGCGTACAACGAGTGAACATACGACAATCGCGACGGCCTTTAATTACAACAATTGTTTGTTTTTAACTTTACCCTAAAATGGTTCATAACTTTAAATTCTACCCTCATATGCTTATAATGAGAAAAAAGGCGTTGATATTTTAGTTCTTTCCGTACTTACAACCCAAAAGCTTGGTCTTTTTTTATCTTCAGATATTGTCACCCCACCTTCTGTATGCTCAAGCATGATTTTAAAGTTTATCACTAAACATAGTACGATAAACAAAATCTAGACAAATTTATTCCAACTTCAAAATGTAATTTTCACAAAACTAATGCCGGTTCCTTACTAGAAAAATGTTGGTTATTTGAGCGGTCCTAAACTTCTGCAAAACAGCTTTAATAGTTTTCCAGACGTGACATTCTTCCTTTTTTCTGGATGTAAAGCGGATGTGGTCACTTATATAGGACAATAGAACTTGTAGCTTCCGCTCCAATGACCCCTCCCCCTGTCTCCCAGAACCCCATGGAATACAATCACCTCTGGGGGAAAAACAATTAAAAAACAATAAATAAATAAATAAAGACACATCCATGACCTTTCATCTGGGGAAAAGATATGAAAATTCCATGTTTTTGTATATAGGAGCTTGCAATGTCCACAGTAGGGTTCTCTGATATGGGAAATCTGGTTCTAGGCGCTTACTCCCCGGCGATAACCCCCCGGAAAATACCTCCCCGCGAAAAATACCCCCCACGCAAAATACCCCCCCCCCCCCGTGGAAAATAAGGCTTTCCAAATTTGAGAATTTTATTTCAGTTTTTTTTTCCGTAGAGGGAAGCAGTTTTGGTACTTGTGTTTATGCGCCACTCATTCAAGTTTATGCTGTGTAAAATTCAAGAACACACCATGTTTTTCGTTACTTTAGAAATAAATTTGGGCTATAGATTTGCATATTAGGGGGGCGGGGGTAAAGTATAGCGGGTGTGCATGCAAAATGTGTTTGGTACAAGTATTCTGCATATTATATAGATAGATATTGAAGTGTATTTTAAAGCCAACCATGAACATAGTAAAATAACAGAAATGAAAGGCACAAATAACATAAACTTTGATCACCGATCATCATATAACACTTAAATGAAGCACTACATTAACCCAATAACAGTGCTTAATACTTTTAAAAAAAGACTTAAATGAAACATTACATTTACTTTATACTGGGATTTTTTTTTTTTTTTTTATTTTTTTTTTTTAGTTAACAAAATTTACAGATACCTCTCTATTTTTCTGTAATTTTTTAGTGGCTATACCTAGAAAGAATTGATTTCTAACTTAATACTGCCCAAATACTTTACCCCCCTCCCCCTATGTGCAAATACATACCCCAAATTATATATTTCCCATATATTCTGTCACTTGTCTTTGTCTTATCTCACGCTAAGCTGAAAAAAACTAACGAAAAACCGGTTTGTTCTCGAGTTTTACACAGCGTAAATTTGAGTGAGCTGCCCATAATACACAAGTAACAAAATTCCTTCTCCCTATGGAAATATTAAAAAAAAAAAATTCTCAAAATTGGAATGCCTTATATTCCACGGGGGGGGGGGTATTTTCCGGGTGTGCGTGTTTTCCAGGGGGGTATTTTCCAAGGGAGGGTATTTTCCGTGGGGAGGAATTTTCCGTGTTTTTTTTTCCGTGTGGGGGGGGGGTATTTTCCGGGGGGTAGTCGCCGAGGGGGGGGGGGGTAAACACTGACGACCGGGAAATCTGATGGGTGATTTTAATTAAACCGCTTGACTTTTAGGGGTACCCTTTTTTCGGAACAAGCTTTTGATTGTTAACATCAAACTTAACGAATTTTATATATTTGGAATCAGCATAAAAAGCCGATTTTTTTTAATGTTATGATTGTTATCAGAGTTTTTTTTTTAATTTGTTTCTCTAATAAAAGTTTCTGGATGTAAAGCCAAAATGTTTTTTTTTTAAGTTCATTTTATTCACTCTCTTAATACAGTATATTTTTATATTCTTGTTTTAAGTATAAACGAAAGGCGGTGTGTTCTTGAAAATTGTTCACTGTGGTCTACTTTTACTAAACCTTCTGTCCATTATTCATAGCCGATGACACCATTTTTATTCCTTTTACTTATCTAATTAAAGTAGAAAAATCAGTCAAACCGTGTTACATGTGCTATACACTTTTTATTAGCCACTCTATGTGTTTCCACCTATGCAAGTGTAATTTTTGTAACGATAAAAAGCCTCCTTCGTAGGTCAAATGCTAGGCAGCCCCGCTTGATTTCTTACCTCTGTTGAGAAATACAAATCCAGTAACAAAGGAATTTGAAACAACATTACTGAGTAATTTAATTGGCAGTTTTATCCATGACTATGGTTTTACGCGAGAAACACAATATCTGTTATATAAATTTCCTACATTTCCTGTTAATTCCCTGTAAGTGTTGATTAATTAGAAATTCTATCACATTGGCTTGCAAAAAGTTACTTGGCGACGGGCTAGAATGAATAATTCTTGGAAATAAAGATATAAACTTGGAAAAAATAAAGAAGAAGTTAGAAATAATTTTTTAGTTTGTAATTTAATAATTTTATAACTTCTAGAATTTTTAGGTAATAACAGTAAGTTTTAGGGTATGCATGGTAAGCGTTAAAAGCACACCAGGGACGCATGCAAGAGGAGGACCTCAGGGCCTATACCCTCCAAATCCTAAATTTCCCCAAATTTCTTGGCCCTTCTTGTTCAAATTATCGACAGATAATTACCAATGGGGGAAAAAAAAATACTAAATTCCGTACTTCATCGCTTGTTGAAATTAAAAAAAAATAAATAATAAACAAGTTTTTTCAACTAAAAGTAAAGAGCAACATAAAAACTTAAAACAAACAGAAATTATTACGTATATGAGGGGGTTCACTCCCTAGTCAATACCTCGCCTTTTACGCTAAAGTTCAGATTTTGTTCCAATTGTTTAAGAATGACCTCTGAATCACAAAGGCCGTTTAATTAGAATAAATAGCTCTTTTGAAAGTACTAAAAAACTTTAGCGTAAAGAGCAAGATATTGACTAGGAGCCGAGCCCCCTCATAATATCTCATAATTTCTGTTCGTTTTAAGTTTCAATGTTACTCCTTACTTTCAGTTGAAAAAACTTGTTTTTGTTATTTAATTTCTGATCGTTTTATAAGTAATGCTGGGAAATCCGGCGTCCCCTTCATAGAAAATTCCCTTCCCCCCTGAAAACTTCCTCCATGTAAAGATCCTCCCACATAAACTCCTTCCTCCGACCCCCCCCCCCCCCCAGAAAAAGTTTCCCCTGAAAACGTCTGTATACTTCCCAATAACCAATACTATATGTAAACAGTGGGCAAAGTTCATAACAATATGGTTATCTCAGAATTTTGATTGTGTGACTTTGGGAGAAAAATGAGCATGGGGGGCCTAGTTGCCCTCCAGCTTTTTGGTCACTTAAAAAGGCACTGGAACTTTTAATTTACTTTCGAATAAGCACTCTTGCGATATTCTAGGACCACTGGGTCGATACGATAAAACAAAAAAACAAAAAAAACGCATCCGTGATCTTTCTTCTGGAAAAAAAAAAATACAAAATTCTACATTTTTGCAGATAGGAGCTTGAAACCTGTACAGTAGGGTTCTCTGATACGCTAAATCTGAGAGTGTAATTTGCATTAAGATTCTATGACTTCTAGGGGTGTTTTCCCCTTTTTTCGAAAATAAGGCAATTTTTTTCAGGTTCGTAACTTTTGATGGGTAAGACTAAACTTGATGAAAATTATTTATTTGAAATCAGAATAAAAATCCAGTTCTTTTGATGTATCTATTGGTATCAAAATTCCGTTTTTTAGAGTTTCGGTTACTATTGAGCCGGGCCGCTCCTTGCTTACAGTTCGTTACACCACAAACTGTTTGATGAACTATTTTCCAATAATTATAAGAACATCCTACTGCAATAGGATTTAATCAGTTTATTTAACACAATACTATTAAACCGATCCAATAAGTTATTATCATAGGCAGCGCAATAGCGCTGCCAAGTAAAGAACGATGTTGGCACAATGTATTATTTTTTTTTATTTTTTTTTTTTTGGTTTCCATACCAGGGCACTTCGTATCGAAGGAGTTGTCATAGAAACTTGCAAAAAGGCTCATTCAATTGGAAATTGGAGCGGCTAGTGTCCTTTTTAATAGTCAAAAGTGATTGGAAGGCAACTAACACCCCTTCCACGCCCACCATTTTCCGAGACCCATCTAATCAAAATTTGGAGATAGCCATTTTGTTCAGCGTGGTTGATTTCCAGATAGAAATTATATTTTTGAGAACGACACTCCCCCAAAGCCATCAGGGCTAGGGTTTTAAGTTATGCCCTGGGGGCATATAAGAACGATGTTGGCAGAATGTATTATTTATTATTTGTTTCCTTTTGACCAGGGCACTTTGGATCGAAGAAGTTGTCGTAGAAACTTCGAAAAGGGGTTATTAAATTTTAAATTGGAGTGGCTTGTGCCCTTTTTAATAGTCGAAAGTGATCGGAAGGCCACTAACACCCCTTCCACGCCCACCATTTCCCGAAAAAACATCCAATCAAAATTTTGCGACAACCATTTTGTTCAGTGTAGTTGATTTCCAGATAGAAACTATGTTTTCGAGGAGGAAACTCCTCCCCAGCCCTCAGGGCAAGGGTTTTAAAGTTATGCCCTGGGGGCATATAAGGTCTTTATAGAAAGCTTGGTCGTAGAAACTCGAAAAAGGGCTCATTTGATTGAAAATTCAGAGTGTTAGTGCCCTTTTTAATATTCTAAACTGATTGGAGGGCCACTCGCCCCCCTCTCACGCCCACCTTTTCCCCCATCACATGCAATAAAAAATTCGAGATAGACATTTTGTTCAACGTAGTTGAAAGCTTTGAAAATTAGATCTTTGAGGATGACAACTCCCCTCCATATTTCTCAGGGCAAGGGTTGTAAGTCATGCCCTGGGGGCATATAAGGTTTTTATAGAAAAGCGTTGTCGTAGAAACTTCAAAAACGGTTCATTCAATTGGAAATTGACATGACTAGTGCCCTTTTTAACATTCGAAAGTAATTGAATGGCAACAAATCCCCCTCTCACGCCCACAATTTCCCCAAACACAAAAAGGGCTCATCCGATTGGAAATTGGAACGGCAAGTGCCCATTTTAATAGTTGAAAGTTATTGGAAGGCAACTAACACCCCTGCCACGCCCACCATTTTCCCAAACACATCCAATCAAAATTTTGAGATAGCCATTTTGATCACCGTAGTTGATTTCCAGATAGAAATTTTATTTTTGAGGAGAACACTCCCCCAGAGCCCTAGGGGCAAGGGCTTTAAGTTATTCCCCGGGGGCATATAACTACGATGCTGGCAAAATGTATTATTTATTATTTTTTTTTTCCTTTAGACCAGAGCGCTTTGTATCGAAGAATTTGTCGTGAAAACTTCGAAAAGGGCTCATTCGATTGGAAATTGGAGTGGCTTGTGCCCTTTTTAATAGTCGAAAGTGATCGGAAGGTAACTAACACCCCTTCCACAACCACCATTTCCCGAAACATATCCAATCAAAATTTTGAGATACCCATTTTGTTAAGCGTAGTTGATTTCCAGATAGAAATATTGTTTTGAGGAGGATACTCCTCCACAGCCCTCAGGGCAAGGGTTGTAAGTTATGCCCTGGGGGGCATATAAAGTTTTTATAGAAAGCGTTGTCGTAGAAACTTCAAAAAGGGCTCATTCGATCGGAAATTCAAAAGGCTAGTGCCCTTTTTAATAGTTGAAAGTTATTGGAAGGCAACTAACACCCCTGCCACGCCCACCATTTTCCCAAACACATCCAATCAAAATTTTGAGATAGCCATTTTGATCACCGTAGTTGATTTCCAGATAGAAATTTTATTTTTGAGGAGAACACTCCCCCAGAGCCCTAGGGGCAAGGGCTTTAAGTTATTCCCCGGGGGCATATAACTACGATGCTGGCAAAATGTATTATTTATTATTTTTTTTTTCCTTTAGACCAGAGCACTTTGTATCGAAGAATTTGTCGTGAAAACTTCGAAAAGGGCTCATTCGATTGGAAATTGGAGTGGCTTGTGCCCTTTTTAATAGTCGAAAGTGATCGGAAGGTAACTAACACCCCTTCCACAACCACCATTTCCCGAAACATATCCAATCAAAATTTTGAGGAGATACCCATTTTGTTAAGCGTAGTTGATTTCCAGATAGAAATATTGTTTTGAGGAGGATACTCCTCCACAGCCCTCAGGGCAAGGGTTGTAAGTTATGCCCTGGGGGGCATATAAAGTTTTTATAGAAAGCGGTGTCGCAGAAACTTCAAAAAAGGCTCATTCGATCGGAAATTCAAAAGGCTAGTGCCCTTTTTAATAGTCGAAAGTGATTGGAGAACAACTAACCCCCCTCTCACGCCCACCTTCTCCCCAAACACATCCAATCAAAATTTTTAGATAGCCATTTTGTTCAACGTAGTTGAAAGTTATGGAAATTAGGCCTTTAAGGATGACAACCCCCCAACAGCACTCAGGGCAAGAATTGTAAGTTATGCCCTGGGGGCATATGAGGTTTTTATAGAAAGAGTTGTCGTAGAAACTTCAAAGGGGCTCATTTGATTGGAAATTGAAAGGGTTTTATAGAAAGCGTTGTCGTAGAAACTTCAAAAAGGCTCATTCGATCGGAAATTCAAAAGGCTAGTGCCCTTTCTAATAGTCGAAAGTGATTGGAGGACAACTAACCCCCCTCTCACGCCCACCTTCTCCCCAAACACATCCAATCAAAGTTTTTAGATAGCCATTTTGTTCAACGTAGTTAAAAGTTTTAGAAATTAGGTCTTTGAGGATGATAACCCCCCAACAGCACTCAGGGCAAGGATCGTAAGTTATGCCCTGGGGGCGTATAAGGTTTTTGTAAAAAGTATTGTCGTAAAAACTTCAAGAATGGCTTATTCGATTGGAAATTGAAATGCCTAGTGCCCTTTTTAATAGTCGAAAGTAATTGGAGGTTTTTAAGGTTTTTCAGTAATTAAGGTTTTTATAGAAAGCGTTGTCGTAGAAACTATAAAAAAGGCTCATTCGATTGGAAATTCAAAGGGCTAGTTCCCTTTTTAATAGTCGAAAGTGATTGGAGGGCAACTAATCCCCCTCTCACGCCCACCATTTCCCCAAACACATACAATCAAAATTTTGAGATAGCAATTTTTTCTACGTAGTAAAAAGTTCTGGAAATTATGTCTTTGTGGATGACAACTCTAACCCCCCCAGCCCTCAGGGCAAGGGTTGTAAGTTATGCCCTAGGGGCATATGAGGTTTTTATAGAAAGAGTTGTCGTAGAAACTTCAAAAGGGCTCATTTGATTGGAAATTGAAAGGGTTTTATAGAAAGCGTTGTCGTAGAAACTTCAAAAAGGCTCATTTGATTGGAAATTCAAAGGGCTAGTGCCCTTTTTCATAGTCGAAAGTGATTGGAGGGCAACTAACCCCCCTCTCACGCCCACCTTTTCCCCAAACACATCCCTCTCACGCCCACCTTTTCCCCAAACACACCCCTCTCACGCCAACCATTTTCCCAAACACATCCAATCAAAATTTTGAGATATTCTTTTGTTCAACGTAGTTGAAAGTTCTGGAAATTATGTCTTTGAGGATGACAACCCTCCCTCACCCACAACCCTCAGGGCAAGTGTTGTAAGTTATGCCCTGGAGGCATATAAGGCTTTTATAGAGAGTTATGTCGTAGATACTTCAAAAGAGCTCATTTGATTCGAAATTGAAAGGGCTAGTGCCCTTTTTAATAGTCAAAAGTGATTGAAGGGCAACTAACCACCCTCTCACACCCACCATTTCCCCAAACAGATCCAACCAAAATTTTGAGATAGCAGTTCTGTTTAACGTAGTTGAAAGTTCTGGAAATTAGGTCTTTGAGGATGATAACCCGCCCACAGCCCTCAGGGCAAGGGTTGTAAGTTATACCCTGGGGCATATAAAGTTTTTATAGAAAGCGTTGTCGTAGAAACTTCAAATAGGCTCATTTGATTGAAACTTGAAAGGGCTAGTGCCCTTTTTAATAGTCGAAAGTGATTGGAGGGCAACTAATCCCCCTCTCACGCCCACCTTTTCCCCAAACACATTCAATCAAAATTTTGAGATAGCTATTATGTTCAACGTAGTTGAAAGTTCTGGAAATTAGGTCTTTGAGGATGACCCCCCCCCACATTCCTCAAGGCAAGCTTTGTAAGTTATGCCCTGGGGGCAAATAAGGTTTTTTTTAGAAAGCGTTGTCGTAGAAACTCAAAAAGGGCTCATTCGATTGGAAATTGAAAGGGTTAGTGCCCTTTTTAATTTTCGAAAGTGATTGTTAAGCTTGACATTTTTATAGTAAAGATCGATCTGGGTACAATGTATTATTATTTTTTATTTTTGTGTTTAGACCAGGGCACTTCGTATCGAAGGAGCAGAAATTAACATGAGTAGGGCTCAAAACCCCTATGCCTTCCCAAGACCAGAACATAATTTGCACTTTACTGAAAAAAATACAAATGAATGTGAATTGTCAGTTTAATATACATATACTGATATTTAATCATCAAAATGTTAATATTATTTGATTTATTAAAATTATTAAAGTAAAAACATCTATATTTTTTCAGTAAAGTGCAAGGCCTTGGGAAGGCATAGGGGTTTTGCACCCAACTTATGTTAATTTCTGCTTGTTTTGAGTTTGACTCGGTTATTTATTGTAATTTCTGTTCGTTTTGGGTTTCATTGATTTATCGATGCTGATTTGTGGTAGTTTCACGCTTGGTTGATCATTTGATTTTATTTTTTGCCCATTTTAGGTTTAATGGAGCTTTTTACTTTTCTTTGAAAACTTATTTTGTGGAAAAAGTTTTTTTTAATTAATTTAGGATAGAGACAAGAAGCCACAGGTAAAAGTAAGAAATATATAAGTAAATAATGGGTCCGTGGACCAGATTTCTAACTAAAATTTTTCTTACTCTTTTTGAGACATGACCTACATAGAGGTCCATGACATTTAGAGATACTTTTTTGAGCGTTTTGAGACGTTTTTCGAAAGCTAAATCAGTCTTTGGTTATAAGATCGTTTACATTATATGGTTAATGTTACCCTTGATAATATTAAAGTTAAAAGAACAAACAAGCTTTTCAACTGAAAGTAAGGAGCAACATTAAAACGAACAGAAACCGCTCCATATATATATGATGGGGCTTTCCCCTCCTCAATCCCTCACTTATTACACTAATGTTTTTAGTGCTTAGAACAGCTTCTTATCCTAATTCAACGGCCCTTGTATTTCAGCGGTTTTTCTTGAAGAATTTTGACTAAAGTCCAACTTAAGCGTAATGAGCAAGGGATTGAGGATGGGCATCTCCCTCATATAGGAATAATTTTAGGTTGTTTTTAAGTTTTAATTTTACTCCACATTTTTCACATTAGGGGATAGGAGCTTGAAACCTCTACCGTAGGGACCTCTGATATACTGAATCTGATGGTGTGATTTTCAGTTTTTTGGAGTGTTCCTTCCTTTTTAAAAAAAATCAGGCATTTTTCTCAGATATATGAGTTGTTATCAGTAGAGATGCCTTATTGAATCGTGACGGGAGTCCATATATGGGCATAGAACCACGTGGTCCTGTCGGCATTTTTAATGCTGACGGGAGTCCAAATAAGGGCATAGCCTCCCTAGGGAGAATGATTACGTAATCGGTCAATGACCTCTTTTTCCAAGGTCAATTTATTTGATGTTTCTATGTGTAATAGCTCTGGGGCGAAGGTTGCAAACATGCATTGAATTCTAACGGGGAAAACGTTATTGATCTAGGACTCGAGGGGGAAGTGAATTTCCGAGAAAGTAATTGCGTAATCGATCGTGAATGTCATGGTGTCCAGAAATAGTATTTGTTGTTGTTGCTCTCGAGCCAAATGTTAAGAGTTTCCCGGAAACAGTTAGATCACGTGTTTCCTTCTCAGCCAATCAGCGAGTCGGATACATCCTCCTTCTCAGCCAATCAGAGGCCTGCTTACATATGATTTCCCCGTTACATAACAATTCACCACTGAGATTTCGTATATAAAGGACATGCAATGTGATTAAATTATCAGAAAGCATTATGACACAATTGATAGAACATTTGAAATTATCGATGAAATTGAAGCCATGGCAAATAATATTTACCATTTAATTTCTTTTTTAATTATTTTTATTTTCAAAATAAAATTGTTTTCCTTGGTCGCCCTTTCATCTATTCGGGTAAACCCCCCCCCCCCCACATACAATACAAACATCCCTTTACTCACTAGGAAAACATAAAATATGTTCTTTTACCCTCAAGACCTAACCCCATCCCCCATTGTTTTACAACCAAAATTCTCGCACAAAGACATACTTCTCCCTCCTTCTATATTTCCAGCTAAAGTGTCTACTGACTTCCGTCACTGGTGTTATTAACCCGCTCTGTTTTGACACAGGACTCCAATGTGAGGCCTATAATTAGCTATCACCCTTTCCGGCTTACAAACACGGTCAATGGAACTATTCTTCCGTCAAATTAAAACGATTTTAGGCAATAATTAAGCTAGGCCTATGCAACCTGTATAGAAGTAGAGAAACAAGTTATTTTCGAATTAGGGTCTAACAATATCCCCCTCCCTCCCCTAGTGTCTTAAAACCCCCAATTATCGCAAAAATAAATATCATTTCGTTCAATTGCTTCTCTCTATATTTCCAGCTAAAACCCCCCCCACCACTCTAATACAAACAACACTGTGCAAAGAAAACGAAAATATATTCTTTTACCATCGAAAGCTAACCACCGTAAAAAGAAATATATTTTCTCAAATTTATTCTTTCTCTGTGACACCCGTCGCTATTAAGCCGCTAACTTGACAATACATTTCCGCAAGCATATAATTACTTTGTCACCCTTTTTCCGGGTTTGTTTACAAACGCGGTCAAGTCAATGGAACTATTCTTCTGTCAAATTAAAACACTTTGAGGCAATTGTAATAATTAGGCGAAGACGCAATGTGCTATTTTGGAGAAGAGAAACAGATTATTTTCAAGCTTTCTTTCGATAAAGTTTCTTTTATATTCCCGGGAGTGGGGGGGAGCGTGAATCCAGGATGTTGTGCTGGGGAGGGGGTTAGCACTTTTAATAGTGACAAAATAGAAAAGATAATTGTTTCTTACCTTAATTGCTTCTTCGTCATTTAGTGATTTTAGCTATATCATTTGAATAAAATTTAGTAAGATATGGCTTTTGCTTGAATAAAACACCTGATTAACTCAATGAGAAGGTAGACTTAGGGTGGGTTAATTTTCCTAAATTTAGGGGGAGAGAATATGGGTTTTTTGCTTTACTAAAATGCAATGCTTTTTCTAAACAAAATTGTAGTTAATAACTTTCTTTCTGTAAAAAAGGGGCAAATTATTTAGATACTAATTTTTCTCTTCTTTTTAAGGCCAATTATGAAGAAAGCTTGCCCCCTCCTTCCAAGAAAGCCAGAGATGACGAGACAGCCACCATACAGTCCTGCCAAAACCGAAAAGAGAAGGGGCGGCTTCTTATAATATGGTGAACCCTGCCGAAGCTACGCAAGATCGTGAAATAGCCGGTCCAGTCGCACAAGAACATAGCGTTACGCCGCCCCGTCCACCCTCCAACACGCACTACCCGGGCCATCTGGCACCCAAGTGCAGCCGGGATATAAAAATGTAAGCATTTTTTCCTACCTTTTTATTTCTTCCAATTTTTAGTCCTTTTCAATCCCAATATAAACTCATCTCTGTGAGATATTAACCCCATATTACATATCTAAATATAATTTTTGCATAGAAACCACTCTTTTCTAATATTTGCTATCGCTTCGATATCTCATAAGCGAATATTTTTAGGTAATTTCTATTAATAATCTCCGTCTTTGAAACTCAAAATGCTATTTTTTCTAATCTTTGATATTTTCTATGCATTCACCCCTATCTCTTCGCCGCTATCACATAAGCGAATATTTATCATGGGTAATTTCAATTAATGCTCACCATTTGAAACTCAAAATCCCCTATTTATCACAATTGAATATCACAAAGTTTCAAGAGAAGGAACTGAGAGAGATTATTCACATTTATCTATTTGTCACATATGGATCCCGTAATTTGCGCACGGATATTTTAAAATAACTTTCAATCTTACAAACCCTTGCCAATATTTTAGTGATGTGGAAACATTGTTGACGATATACTGAGTTAACGGTTTACAGCATTTAAGTGTACTGTTTTCTCGTTGAAGTTCAGGCTTTTCATTTCAACCACTCGCGCGGTGGCCTACAATAAGGGTCGCGGAGCCCGGAATGCGCCGGTGGGTCTGGGGAGTGCTGTGGGGGCAAGGTCAGGGACGTGCCAGGGGATGCACCACGGGTCAGGGAAGTGCCACAGGGATGCGCCACGAGTCAGGGGAGCGCCGGGGGGATGCGCCACGGGTCAGGTAAGTGCCACAGGGATGCGCCACGAGTCAAGAAAGCGTTGAGGGATGCTCCATGGGTCTTAGATGCACCTTAGGCCCGAGCCTCCGTGCATTTAGTATGTTATGCCCCCGAGAAATGACATATGGTTGCGCCGCAAGAAGCGTTGTGTGAAAGTACAAAGAAAAATATTTTTTTTAGCACTTTGGAAATAATCGATCAAAGGGTTCTCTTTCCTGTCATCTATTAAGTTGGAACTTTCAGTTTAATTAACCAAATGTTATTAAGCAATAATAATCCAAATTTTAACTGTAGTGATGATTTGAACACATTGAAAATAAGTTATTTTTCATTTACAGGTTGCCCTGGTTCCATAATTGCCATCTATTCCCTGCACGTCAGTTGGAAAAGGAGAGGAGGCAAACATGGAGTCCCCCAACAATTCAACATGAAACGATAGTATTGAAGTACCATTTAATATTTATGACTTTTTAGATGATTTTTTAACTCATTTAGATAGTAGCACAGTTGAACAGGGGGAGTTGAGTCAAAATAATTTGAAATTTTTAGACTTTTTTCCCGCGTAATTACCAGGTAACCCTCCCCCCTCCTATCCCAACCCGACTCCACTTCTAACAACTGAAGTGGAGCAGTCGCCAGATATTGTGAACAAACTGGGACGAGGGGTTAATATAGCCCCGGGGGGGGAGGGTAAAACTGTCCAAGAGTTTCAGTTGTCCAACAGAATTTTAAATCATATAGTTGTTTTCACTGTGACGTTTGGTGACCCTTTT
>NC_142805.1:70097266-70115870 GCF_049724085.1 Artemia sp. Qi Xiang Cuo | reverse complement strand
ATTTAAAATACGTACCCGAGAAATGTTGGACAATCGACGGCAAATATACGTGTGCCAGACTGGCCATGGCCGACGAGCCAACGAAAGACTACGTGGAATCATTACCTAAGCTAAATGAGAAAAACACCCTAAGAGTATCAATTCACCAATCCTTCTTAATATTGTATAGGCAGAGACTACAAGCATTATTCGAATTGTTCAATACAGAAATACAAAAGTTGAAGCAAAGTACCACGAGAATCTTCAAGGTATTATTTAGATAAAGCAAAAACCGCAGATCCGCTAGTCTGATACCAATTGTAGGAGAATTGGCTTCACGCTTATTTGGGCTATCAACTGAAGAAGGCCTAGATATCCTAAGGAAAACGTAAGAAATCTAAATAACGCAACAAAAGTGACCATACATGTCCAAAAAATACAAACCAGGATAGCCATCTAACAGAGGAATAAAATTGAGTTCATCTCAAAGAAAATTTCAAAGACAGTAAATGTAATGAGGTAAATAAAAAATGGGGCAAAGCGAGCGAAATGAAATTCGAGCCTCACTACGACGTCACTCGACATTGTGAAAACGTCATTACTTAGCATATCAACTAATTTTAGGAAATTTGAATTCACTTTATTTACCCTTACTGGAGGAACTTTATCCTACGACTTGGTAGATCCTTCCAACCTAAAAAGCATCTTAGATGAAATAAAAACACATCTAACATTCGGTCTACATCTACCCACAGAACAAGAAGTAGCAAAGCTATTCCACTATTACACTAAGCTAAAGGTTCACATCACGGAGATAAACGAACAACTATTTGCAGTAGTAACAATTCCATTAATAAATCAGCAATCCATATATGACTTATACAAAATCTCTACGTTTCCAGTCAATATAGGCAAAACCAGTTCATTTATTACAATCACACCCGAAGCGGAATACTTGCTAATCGATCAAGATAGAAGGAAATATGCCTTAGCTAACCCACAGGACCTCAAGGAATGTGTAGCATTCAAAAATCTAGTATGTCAGCTAATCCAGTTAGGCTAGATTAGGTTAGGCTAGATTAGGTTAGGTTAGTCAAACCTAACCTAATCTAGCCTAACCTAATTTAGCCTAACCAAATCTTGCCTAACCTAATCTAACCTAACCTAATCTAGTCTAACCTAATCTAGCCTAACCTTACCTAAGCTATAGCATTAGAAGTAAGTTTACTGAAAATTTACGCTTAAACAATTATTAAACAATATTTCTGCTCATCTTTGATTTAATGTAACAGCTCTTCACTTTTACTTGAAAAATATCCAATGTGGAAAGAAGTTTCTGCCACTCTATCAAATATAACAATAGAAGTAAGTTTACAGAAACATTTACGTTTGAACAGTTATTTGACTTTATTTCTGCTCATCTTGGATTTTATGTATCAGCTCTTTACCTTCAGTTGAAAAATATCCATTGTGGAAAAAAGGTTTCTGCCTCTCTAACAAATATAACAATATAAGTAAGTTTACAGAAACATTTACGTTTGAACAGTTATTCGACTTTATTTGTGCTCATTTTTGATTTAATGTAGCAGCTCTTTACTTTTAGTTGAAAAATATCCATTGTGGAAAAAAGGTTTCTGCCACACTAACAAATATAACAATATAAGTAAGTTTACAGAAAAATTACGTTTGAACAGTTATTCGACTTTATTTGTGTACATCGTTGATTTAATGTAGTAGCTTTTTACTTTTACTTGAAAAATATCCATTGTGGAAAAGTTTCTGCCACTCTATCAAATATAGCATTAGAAGTAAGTTTACTGAACATTTACGCTGAAACAATTATTCAACTTTATTTCTGCTCATCTTTGATTTAATGTATCAGCTCTTAACTTTCACCTGAAAAAAAAATCCATTGTGGAAAAAAGTTTCTGCCACTCTATCAAACATAACATTAGAAGTAAGTTTACTGAAAATTTACGCTTAAACAATTATTCAACTTTATTTCTGCTCATATTTGATTTAATGTAACAGCTCTTTACTTTTAGTAGAAAAATATACATTGTGGAAAAAAGGTTTCTGCCACTCTAACAAATATAACAATAGAGGTAAGTTAACAGAAAATTTACGTTTGAACAGTTATTCGACTTTATTTCTGTACATCGTTGATTTAATGTAGTAGCTCTTTACTCTTACTTGAAAAATATCCATTGTGGAAAAAAGTAAACTCTAAAAAGGAATTTGATACCAATAGCTACATCAAAAGAATTAGATTTTTATGCTGATTTCAAATATATAAATTGCATTAAGTTTCTTACGTCTCCGGAAAAAAAATCGGTAAAATTCCCCCTGAAAATTTCACCCTTGGAAACCCCCCTCCTTATGTAAAATTAATCCCCGTACCAAAAACCTTCCATTCTGTCAAAAATGCAAAATTCCATATTTTTGCTGATAAGAGTTTGAAATCTCTACAGTAGGGTTCTTTGATATTTTAAATTTAATGCTATGATTTTCATTTAAATGCTATGACATCAATGATGTCTTTCTCCCTTTTTGAAAATCAGACAAATTTTTTTGGCTCGTAGTTTTGGATCGAAAAATAAGCTGTGCTGGGACTTAGAGATAAAATTTTATCTGATTGTTATAATGTTTTCATCCTGAAGAGTTCTATATGAAATTGAGGGGAGACATTTGCATGTTTTTTCAAATTGTTCAATAACATAGACTAATCTAGTTGTTGGACCGTTACTTTCTTTTGCAAGTTCATGTTTTATAAGTTCATGTTTGTTGTTTATTCGAGCAGTATGTATTGAACTGAAGATTCGTTAATCAAAGAATTGCTATGAGTAACTCAAATATTGTAAGATTTTTTTGTTTGATACTATCATTTTTTTTAATGTTGCTCCTTACTTTCAGTTACAAAAATCTGTTTTTTAAATTAATAAAACACAAAGATATGGCACTTTGTTTGATCTCTTCTTTGCCTGGTTTGTAAATAAAGAAAGATCAGAAGCCTAAACGTTAATCAGACACCGCCTTAAGTTTAAATCATTTTATGATTATATTTCTGATCATCTAAGTTTTAAAAACAACAGCATTTTTTTTTCAACTGTAAGTAATGATCAACATAGAAATAAAAAACAAACAGTAATTATTCTGTATTTTAGGGGAACTGCCACTTCCTCAACCCTCGCTCTTTACGCGATAGCATTAAAAATTCTTTAAAAAATGCTTATCGTTCAAATTCGACGGCCTTTGGAAGTAGCTTTTTGAAGAATTGTGACAAAAAGTCAAAAATTAGTGTATAAAGCACGGGGTTTAAAAAAGGGGTAACCTCCAATCTTTCGGGTACTTAAAAAAGGCACTAGAACATTTAATTTTCTTCTATGAAAATCTGCTCAAAGCTAATGATATGGTTTATTATGGATTAATTTCAATCAATAACTCCGTACCAGTCTCAAACATGAATTTAATTTTCAAAAGGATTATTAGTATAAAATTAATTTTTGCCTGGAAGATTCCCCTGCTAGTGGGGATGTAATTGTATAGCAAATGTAGTTCTAGTTTATATTTTCCTTTTACCTCGTTAGATTTCTTGCTAACATAGTTTGAAAATCATATAGTATTAAAAACTTTAAAAAATGCTTCTCATTCAAATTCGACTGTCTTTGTGAGCAGCCTCTTGAAGAATTGTGACAAAGTAAAACCCTAATGCAATAAGCACTAGATTTAAGTAATAAGTAACCTCCAATATTTTGGGTACTTAAAACCGGGTACTTCAATAACTCAATACCAAGCTCAAACGCGAATTCGATTTTCAAAAGGGTTATTAGCATAAATTAATTTTTGGCTGGAAGATTCCCCTGCTAGTGGGGATGTAATTGTATAGAAAACGTAGTTCTAGGTTATATTTTCCTTTTACCTGGTTAGATTTCTTGCTAACATAGTTTGAAAACATCATGATTTTATGGGTATTCGAAAAAAATACGGTAGTAATACCTACTTATAGAGGAGAAGTCGAATCTCCCATCTCCCAAGGATATTTCAAGTATCCCATATAAATTTTAAGGAAAAAAATGGTATCGAAATAAATTTTATGGAATGCTATAACAAACAAATTGGATACCATCCGCTTTTTCCCAGTTAAATATTCAAGTTGAGACTGTATGGAATGTAAAATTGTTGAAAAATCAAATTATATCAAAATAAATTTTGTAAAATACTGTAGCGTTCGAATTGCATCATATTTCAATTCCGCTACCGAAAGGCTTTATCATCGGTAAGGAAAAATTAAATAATTAAAACACTAAGTTAAGCAATATTTAAGAAGTTTTCACAAGAATGAGAAAACACCTTTAAAATTGTTTATAAAGGAATGAGGCAACTATTTTTTGTCTTTTTTCAATCCTCGACAATATCAAATTTGAAATTAAAGCGAGCAAATTTTCGTAAATCTAAAAAAAAAAAAAAAAAAAAAAAAAAAAAAAGACCCTATGACTTTTAACTTCCATTCGAATGACATCTCCCAATATTCTTTTTGTAATTTTTGTTCGTTTGAGATTCAAATTATTTAACAAACGATTTGTGAATTGTTTTTTTCAAATATGGATTCTTTGTATTCATTGACTTATCCATAATTCTTAATTTAAGAGTAAAGAACGGCTTATTGTCACCATGGCTGACATCCCAGCTATTCGACATGGATTAAAATCACGCTTGGACCCATTAGAGTCGGAGAGGACTGTCGTGTTAAGAACTTCGGCACTTTCGAGAACGAAAGAAGACCAACAGTATACCTGTCGAGATGGAGCGAGTCGTGACTTTTATCGACGATAATGATCAATATGTCATTTTCGTCAAGGAAGTGACATATATTAACCCAACTAGTTTAGAATTTTTGAAACATATTTAATATTAAAATTCAATAGTATATCGAATCTGTATTGTCCTATCTTATGTATATGTAATTAAAAAGTTTTCCCTCCCCCTAACATTTAAAGAATAAAAATCTACTTTAGGAAACTTTGAGCCAACCCCATTAAAAGGTACTGCTAATCGAAGGAAAAAACTGATAACAGACATTTATTTTAGCCAAAAAGAGTGTGTCTGTTTAGTACATGGGGTTTTCAAGTGAATTGCAGCATAAGAGTATAAACAATAGAAGTAAGTTTACAAAATTTACGTTTGAACAATTATTCAACTTTATTTCTGTACATCGTTGATTTAATGTAGCAGCTCTTTACTTTTAGTTGAAAAATATCCATTGTGGAAAAAAGGTTTCTGTCACTCTAACAAATATAAAACTAGAAGTAAGTTTACAGAAAATTTACTGCTCAAAGCGAACCCAATCGCCAACTTCTGGCTTCCAGGCCAGAACCCGTTCTTTAAGGGGCGACTCTATAACCATGCGATTCAGTGGCGGACTCAGTTATATCCCACCAGAAGGACCCGGTACAACTCCAACCCTTTGACGAATATGTGCAGGCACGGATGTCCTTCCCAGGAGACTATTCAACATGTCCTACAATCCTGTGTGTACATCCACGGGGCCCGGGTCAAGCGGTATGACTCCGTGGTCAATTCTCTGATAGAGCATGTTAAATGAAGCAACTTAAGGTATATATACGAAACATATTTGATTCATGGCACACAAAGGCTCAAGCCTGATCTCGTAATTGTTAAGTTAGGTGTGGCCTACATTGTGGATGTTACGGTGGCTTACGATCTCCCCTCGGTATTCAATAGAGCAGCTGAAGAAAAGATACGAAAGTATGGCGTACTTACTCCTGAGGTTATGCCCTCTGACTTAGGCAAAATTTCCAGGCTTGAGGTCGTCCCAGTTGTACTTGGGGATCGGGAGGTTGGAGAAGTTCCAACTCGAAGATTAACAAGATTCTTGGTATATCACATAGCTTCGCCAAGGTTAACATTATCCGGGTAATTAAAGCGAGCTTGTTCATGTTGATATTACATAGAAGCCTTCAGAACCCACGAAATGGCAATGGTAACTATGCATTAACCCTCATCAGTAGAAGTGCTTTACGTCGTAGAAATTTAGTAGTGAGTGGTAATCAATTGAACGTGTGCTCCAGTAGTGTTGGCGTTGTTAATGCAGATGTATTGACCTATGCAGCTACGGTCCCAGAGCAGTGCAGGTAATGGGGAACTGATCAGGGGATGTCACGTGCGGCTAGTGCTCGTCACGGGGGCTAGAGACTCGGGTTAAACTGCAATATCAGGTGATTTCGGTTCGTGAAAATTCCTGGACGTTGGATGGACTTGCTCCAATGGACATGCTCCGCTAAACCCAACAAGCCGGTTATGAGTTTGCTTCACTCCCATATACGGGACCGCCCAAAGATAGGGCTGGATCTCTTCGGAGGTCATGGACGGGTGCCTATGGCAGATGTGGGACTGCTCTGTCGAGGTTGATCACCTTCTCTTAGAAGAAGTGGGGGAGGTCTGATCAGTAGGTTTGGCCTCAACAGACAAGAACCGCCCAAGACGCTGGGACTGAGACGAGATGGACCACAGGCAGGGTCCCTATGGCCGAGCCCGTAACCAGGACGGGTCTGTATGTGGAAACTTGGGTGCTGGAAGGCTATAGCTGGAACCTGGCTTCCGGAGAGTGGAGTTGCCAGGGTTGGTCTGTTTATCAGGTCTTCAGTGGTATCTCACCTAACCGGCGGCTTTGTAAGGCTTCTTCTCAATAGACTTTTAAATTTTTCCTTTCCTATCTTTGTTCTTTTCTAATTTAAACGCTAGTACGTTACAGTCCACTCCCCTTATGGGAACGGGCTGATCAGGACCGCTTAGGGCCGCTAGGTTGGCGAAGGGCAGTGAAAACCCGTTGTCAACCAAGACCGGCCGGCATTTTAACCCTCATAAGGCTCAGCTGAGAACCTGCACAGGGTCAGCTCACTCCTTAGTTAGAAGGAGTGAGTCTAGAGATTGGAGCCTACGGGCTGTATGGCTGAGTACAGCTGTGCAGGTACTCTCTCCTCCTAGTTTTAGTCTTTGGTTCTAGGACCAAGGTAGCGGCCAGGAGACAAATGTTCAAGCAAAAACAGCCAAATGCCTCGTAATCTAATTAGTATATATATGAGATTATATATATAGATTATATATATATATATATATATATATATATATATATATATATATATATATATATATATATATATATATATATATATATATATATATATATATATATATATATATATATATATATATATATATATATATATATATATATATATATATATATATATATATATATATATATATATATATATATATATGTGTATATATATCGTTTTTTAAATTGAAAAAAAAGAAAAAAGGTAGTTTCGTGGAAAACTCAATACTTTTAAACATGTGTGGAACTTTGGGGAATCGAATTAAGTTCGAACAATTAATAACCAAGTGCAAGGTGGCACTGGTGAACAAATAGTTCAACCTCGACCTGAAGCTGCCTTACATTCCATTCAAAAGTAAATTTTAATTATTGGTTAAAATGGAGCTTTAGAAATATCGCATTATGTCGGGAGAATAAGAACCCAAGTACGAGGAAGAACAGGCGGAAAGGTAGTTTGATCTTGACCAAGAGTAACCATAATTGTAAATAATCTTGAATTAAAGGAACTAGACAAAAGTCAATTGAAGCTACTTTTCATTTCAGAGCAATGGCCAAGGCAATTATTGGTAAAGAGCTTATAACTATCAAGTATGCAAGAGAAAATGTGATATACTCTGTAGCAATCCTTATTGTAAAGAAGCCAGGCGAAGAAACTTTTGTAAAGAAGTGGGCTGTCAAATGCAATTTAATGGATTATGACATAGATTCGTACTTTTTCCGACTACGATTAGCAAATACGCCAAAATATCGACCTGCAAGAGGAAAATTGGGAATAAAATATAACGGGAGAAAGGGAAAGTACCTTCAATATATTCAACAAGAGATAAGAAGCTTGCAAAAACAATATAAAATTCGGTACTGGTTTGTTAAAGGTCCGTATCAGACAGATTTATTGCTTCTAGACAAATGCAGAAAACAAAAAATGTGTTACAAGATTGAGAAAAATCCAAGCTGCGTAAAATATCAAGGTCAACATGACCCACTCCAAGAGATAAGATATTATAAACAATATCTCTACAACCCAAAAAGCGTAAGATATAGTGTGAAAAGAAAAGAAATCATCTTTAAAAGAAAAAAAACAACGAATCAAAATTAAATGAAACCAAAAATTAGTAACACCTTCTCTATTGAAATTATTTGAGCTGCACAAATCAAAGTCAGTCCATACACCCCTTGAATTGAAGGTGATATTCAGTTCGAATGAAACCATCCAAAATAATTACCCCTCCAACTTAACAATCAGTCATACGCGGCCCATGCGTAACTAATTAATTTAGACACCAGAAACTTTAATTTCAACTAGTCGATTTCCCCAATCGAGTAAGATAACCCATGAAATAATAAACTAAATTTATCGTTCGATTACCCGGCATAAAATTATAAAATTTTATCCATGTTATAACTAATAATGAACTAATTTTAGAACGAAAAAAGAGATGCGGTTAACAAATTGCATGACCATCTTCATCGATCATTTCGCAGCCCAAGATATTATAAAACATGAAACTATCTTCAAGCACGAGACATCGTTACTTGCAAGTCATAATGGCTGGAAAAGATTTATGAAACTGGGTCCCGAACCATTCGAAACCTTGTTCTAACAAGTAATGATACAAGAGAAAAATACTTATAAACTGAAGGACTCTATATTCCGATTCTTAAAACGGAACAAGAGCTGCAATCAACCAAAGACATGCACAACAAGGAAAATAAAGGAAATCTACCCCGCATTATTCCTAAGCAAAAATCAAAATTCATAATAGATGATTTTGACAAGAAAATATCAGAAATTGATAGGGCTCTAGGAACTAACAACAGAGAAAGCCGAGGAAGAAGAGCGCTAAATAAAGTGGATGGTCCTATAAGTGAATGTACTACGAAAAAATCCACCACAAGCTCTTCCGTGACAACTTCCTGGAAAAAAAACTATATGGCGAGAATTACGCCATGTTGAATGAATTACCAAGTGTATGGACATACCTTAAGCAACTATGGCAAGATCATACCGCGAGCAACGTTAGGGCACGAGCCGAAGAAATTCAATCCTCAGTATCGGCAATCACAACAAATACGGTTCCAGGACTAATCAAACTCGATGGTGATTCACAAACAAGATTAATCACTCTGACTTATCTGAAACCAACGGTATTCACAAAGTGGACATGGTTGACCGGACAAAAAGCTACGCATACCCATCCCTTCGGAAAATTTTTATACAAGCAACAGCAAGAATCCCAATGATGCATACCGAGACGCAAACTATAGTAGTTCAAGGATACGATACTAATAGCAAGAAGAAAAACTCGGAGAATAACAAAAAAGAAAAATGCATTCCCGAGAAATGTTGGACAATTGACGGCAAATATACGTGTGCCAGACTGGCCATGTCCAACAAGCCAACAAAAGACTACGTGGAATCATTACCTAAGCTAAATGAGAAAAACACCCTAAGAGTATCAATTCACCAATCCTTCTTAATATTGTATAGGCAGAGACTACAAGCATTATTCGAATTGTTCAATACAGAAATACAAAAATTGAAGCAAAGTACCACGAGAATCTTTGAGGTATTCTTTAGAAAAAGTAAATACCGCAGATCTGCTAGTCTGATACCAATTGCAGGAGCACTGGCTTCACGCTTATTTGGGCTATCAACTGAAGAAGACCTGGATATCCTAAGGAAAACGTAAGAAAACTAAATAATGCAACAAGACTGACCTTACAGGTCCAAAAAACAGATAACAGGATAGACAATTAACAGAGAGATAAAATTGAGGTCATTTCAAAGAAACTTTCAAAGACAGTAAACATAATGAGTTACGTAAAGAATGAGGTGGACCGTATGATATCAGATTTGAGCCTCACCATGGTGTTACTCGACATAGTGACTATGTCGTTACGTAACCTAGCAACTAATATTAGCAAATTTGAATTCGCGTTATTTGCTCTTACTGGAGGAAACCTATCCTATGACCTGGTAGATCCTTCGAAACAAAAATCATCATAGATGAAATATAGACACATTTAATTTTCAGTCTATGTCTACCCACGGAACAAGAAGTAGCAAATCTATTCCATTATTAGACCATGCTGAAAGTTAACATCACGGAAATATATAAAAAACTATTCGCAGTAGTAACAATTCCATAAATAGATCAGCAATCCATATATGACTTATACAAAAGTTCTACGTTTCCAGCCAATATAGGCAGAACCAATTCATTTATTACAACGAAACCCGAAGCGGAGTAATTTCTAGTTGATCAAGATAGATGGAAATATGCCTTAGCTAGCCCACGGGACCTTAAGGAATGTGTAGCATTCAAAAATCTAGTATGTCAGCTAATCCAGTTAGGCTAGATTAGGTTAGGCTAGATTAGGTTAGGTTAGTCAAACCTAATCTAACCTAATATAGCCTAACCTAATCTAACCTAATCTAGCCTAACCTAATCTAGCCTGACCTAATCTAGCCTAACCTAACCTATAACATTAGAAGTAAGTTTACTGAAAATTTACGCTTAAACAATTATTCAACTATATTTCTGCTCATCTTTGATTTAATGCAACAGCTCTTCACTTTTACTTGAAAAATATCCATTGTGGAAAAAAGTTTCTGCCACTCTATCAAATATAAAATTAGAAGTAAGTTTAAAGAAAATTTACGCTTAAACAATTATTCGACTTTATTTCTGCTCATCTTTGATTTAATGTAGCAGCTCTTTACTTTTAGTTGAAAAATATACATTGTGGAAAAAATGTTTCTGCCACTCTAACAAATGTAACATTAGAAGTAAGTTAACAGAAAATTTACGTTTGAACAGTTATTCGACTTTATTTCTGTACATTGTTGATTTAATGTAGTAGCTCTTTACTTTTACTTGAAAAATATCCATTGTTGAAAAAAGTAAACTCTAAAAAGGAATTTGATACCAATAGATACATCAAAAGAATTAGATTTTTATGCTGATTTCAAATATATAAGTTGCATTAAGTTGCTTACGTCTCCGGGGAAAAAATCGGTAAAATTCTCACTGAAAATTTCACCCTTGGAAAAGGGTGAAATTTTCATGTAATTCATCCCCTCCTCAGTTAAAATTGATCCCCGTACCGAAATCCTCCCATTATGTCAAAAATGCAAAATTCCATATTTTTGCTGATAAGAGTTTGAAACCTCTATAGTAAGGTACATTGACTAATCTAGTTGTTGGACCGTTACTTTCTTTTGCAATATAAGTTCATGTTTGTTGCTTATTCGAAAAGTATGTATTGAACTGAAGATGTAGACAATGTAGACAATGGGTACTATGGCTACTGATTTTTATTTGGCTGTTACGGAATGTGATTTACCACTTGAGGACACTGTATGAGACATTGCTACAAATAAGCAAATTGAAACATGCGAATTTTACAAAATGAATTCGAATAGTATCATTGACTATACAAAGAGATATGATGAGAGTGAAGTTACACTATACTGTAGAAAATGTGACCCTGACATTGCAGCACATCAGGGTCAGTATACTGTGTATTCAGATAATGCACCTGCATTAGTTGTTCTCGAAAACACCGATACGTAGTAGAAGATGAAATCTAAAGAGTAGAAAAGTCGTTTTTTATCATGTATATACATTATTTTTATTAATAAACAATTTTACACACATTTTTAGAACATTTTATTCTTAGGGCACTAAAATCAATATTAAACACGCTTGAAAGTATATTTTTCCACTAGGAAGTCGTTCAATCGAGGAAAGTCAACGTCAATGCTAAGAACCTGCTTGTAGGTATAGCCACGACATCTGAACATGAAAAAGAAGAGTGCATGAAAGCCACATGTCTTAGTCGTTAAATTATGTACTCTCCTCTGATTTTGAATAATAGTTTTCCCGCTGCTCTCAATAAAGTTGCAGATATTTGGAGCCAAGAATTTATATGATAGGCCAAGAGGATCAAAAAATTCGATATTCTTCGCTGTTTGAAAGATACATAGCCAATGAACTGCTAGGTCTAGTAGAACACTGCTGTCGGATGTAGGTTTCCCAATAGGTTTTAAATTTACTCAATGATATTAGCGTGATACTTTCAGTCAAAGCATTGGCAAATGTGCACTCTAAACGTACATTCCCTGTTCGTACTATGCTCATATCCTGATTGCCAGAGAGATCCAAAACAATTACACCATGATTTTTTGAAAACATTGAATCGGTTATTCCATTTTCAAATAGTTGTGAATCATGATCTAGGGATTGCATGGTCAACGTATAGAGTTTTGTAGGATATTTTTTATCAAACGATAGTGTACAGTGGAATACCGTTCACTTTGCACACAAGGCTAGATAGACCAAAAAAGTTAAATTCATGGGGGGATGCAGTCCAGGATCCAACGGCACTGCCACTCTTCACAGAGGCCAAAGCGAGTTTGAATGGGATTTCTCAATTGATAAATGATGAATCTGTATAGCTGCGAGAGCCAGTGGCAATGTGACGTTGATTGGTGATCGTATGGGGGACAAGAAGTTTAATGTTATTACCATTAGCTCTTAGTTTTTCCATAACTGCCAATGCAACAGAGCTCATAACCTGTTGTTTTCGAACATGAAGAATTGCCGAGGTGATAATGACATTTGCATCAGGTGCTTCAGCAAGTGTTTTTCTCAAAATGAAATTCGATGGAGCTATTTGTAACTTTATGTCAATATTGACATTGGGGGGAAAGGGGAACCATTGGGATATATTGAATATTTCATGATTAAATTTTCCAACTAGATGATACTCCTGGTTCACTGCAGCAGTTAAGTCGCCATCAGTATCAACACCCGATCTATATTCATAGCCCAATGACTGTTTTTTCAACTCCTTATATGCCTTTGGTGTCATCATCATAAATTGTATGTAACTGGCAAAGTTGGATAGATTATTGCTAGTGCTCACCCATGTTCTGTCAATGAATACATTAATTTGTTTGAATAAGTTGTGTAGGACACAGTTTTCATAGGACAGACCATCGGCAGTAGTGGGAGTTGTATTGTCTGACTTTTTTTTCATCGCAATATTTAACTCAATAATTGTTGATGATAAATCGATGGAATCATTTTCATTGGAACATATCTAAAAGTGGATATTTTCCGAGAGGAGTTGCTCAGAACGAAATCGTTTATAGTAGTCGTACTTAACACTAACATCAATATTTTCAGTATTGAATAGATTCAATGAGGAGCTGATTGATGGATGCGATTCCTTGTGGGGGAGATAAGTCATCTTAAGAGAATAAATCCTTCTTTGATCTAACAATCCTTTTCTTTTTTTTATTGGTCTTCGTCGTTTTATTCCTCAAAGTCCTTGTTGATGTCCTTCGCTTCCCGCCTGGGTAGAGACTGATGAGTGAATGACGCGCACGCGTCCTTTTTAACCCCTTCCCATTTTTCTGAGATGTTAATTGCTCACCAACGCCTCTTCCTGAAGATCTAATATTTTCTTTAACACTCTCCTTGAAATTTTTACCTGACCCCCAGTTCTGTAGTGTTGAGGCAGCAAAATTTGATGCAGCAGGTACAAGATATTTTCTTGCAAGGGGTAGTGCAGAAGGAAACAGCCTAGCAAACCAGCTACCAAGACCAAAGCCAGACATTGTAGTACGCCCCTTGTAATAGTCCAATCCTTGACCTATTTGACATGGACTCAGAGCACCAACATAGCGGTCAATATCAGGACAGACACATGGAATTCTTCTATTGTTCATTTTAGGCAGTGACGACGATGGGTCGAAAATGACATGTAATCACAGCTAAACCTTTCGTTACTGCTAGAGGATCACCCAATTCACTTCTTAGTGTTAACTGACAGAGTTCCAAATACGAAGTGTTTACAGGAACATACTGAGGATGCTTTATATTATAGTGATGAACAAGTTCAAGGGTTGTTTTTCGTTCAAGAACACGAAGGAGGGGGACATTTGAATTACCAACTCTCGATATTTCCACAAGGGATGCATAAGGAAATATGCAAGAGTCCGAGGCGAAACCAGGTGTATAATCAGAAAAAATAACATGATCCATCCCACTAACAGTGCCTGTGTTTTTACCACTGATTATATTCTGTTTAAAGCCAAGAACATCTCTCAGATTATCATTGATACGAGTCATTTCAGTTTCAACAGGTGAGGTAATGTAAATCCTATCGTGTTCCATTGAATAATTAAAGTGGAATGTACCATTCCCACGATATGAGATTTTTCTAATTGCACGACACAAATCCGTCATAGTACCATATTCTTTATATTTCAATGTGACATCGAATGGTATAACTTTTATATCATACACACGATCCTTTCTCAGGATATCGTATTTATTTTTGAGAATACAGTCGACAAGAGGCACTTCATACTTTTCGTCATCGAAATTGATGGCCGGGGAGAGTTTCGTCCAAAAATCACTTAATTTTATTAAGTTTTCAAGCCCCTGTGTAAAAATATGAGGCTTTGTATTTTTCTACTACGAGAAGGATGGTCACGGATGCGTGTTTATTTGTTTGTTTGTTTCGTTATGGCCCAAAGTGTACCTAAAAACCGTCAATTGAAAACTTTGAGGTAGCCAATCAATCTAAAGTTGTTGAAAAACCTTATATTGAGGTTTCCAGTTTCAGAGGCAGCAATGTCACGCGGTGATACATTTGTTCCTAAAGATGTACGTAGTCCATACAAAATAAACGATTGATATAACCATTGTTTTTAAATTTTCTTGTTGTAAAGGTGTCTTAAAACGTTTTTAATTTAATTACTGTTCGTTTTTAAACTTTTAGTTTTTGAAATCTGTAACAATCTCAATATTAATTCATTTCTGAAGAAAACCGAGAAATCTCTCAGGCGTTTTGTAGGCAGTGGCCTTAGGGATTTCACGCATGCTGAATTTTATTGCTTGAGTTCCATCAAGATCGCACCTCCTTTTGGCGGAGCTTGATTCATGTTTCTAAAATTTTGCAAATTTGTCATGTGCTTTAAATTTAACAAATTTGCATATTTCGATTCCGTATAAAAAATAGGTTTTAATGTTGCATGTATTGTGATCAACCCTTCATTTTTTTTTTAGTTTCTGTTACTATTAACAAATTTCGCTCTTTATTTCAGTTCGCTGCTAAAAGCGGTCCCTCCTTCAACTCCCGTTGTTTACATTCAATTTTTAATATTCGTGTAACCAAGGCTGTATCCAGGGGGGACAGGGGGTTTGTTTAAAAAACGGGGGTGTGGTTTAAGTTTTTATTGTTTAAAAAAAAGAGTTGTGAGAAAGTCAAACTTTAGCGTAAAGAGCGAGGCGTTGAGGAGGGCACAGCCCCTTTCATATACATAAGCGGGGGTTTGGGGGGCGGCAGCCCCCCAACAGCACCTCCTAATCCCTGTACGTTTTAAGGTTCGAACTTGGGACTCAGCCTCTTTAACAGCCCCCCAACTGTGCCTCCTAATCCCTCTACGTTTTAAGGTTCGACCTTGTAACTCAGCCTCTTTAACTCTTTAGAAAACGTAGTTTTTTTCAAATAATCATGAGTAAAAGCAGGTGTATTTTTCAATGTACAATGTCTTGAAATTAAAATTCGAATAGTTCTTATCAATCGTTCGGCCAATGCAGCCTTTATAGGACTATGACTATGATAGAGCAGTTTATTATATTTCATTAGTACTTTTTCAACATGGGGATTAACAAATTCACTACCCCGATGTATTTGAATTTTTTTATATGAATCTTGTTCGAAAATACTTTCTATAGCCTGAGCAACTTCAACACCTCTCTTTGTCCGCAATGAAATGGCATATGTATAGCGACTAAAAACACTGACTGCAAGTAGAATGTACTTGTATGGTGTATTGTGACGGCGTTGAATCTCATTTAGAGTTAAGGGATCTGTTTGCATTATATGTAGGGGGAAAAAGGCTTTAGTTTTTCGATAATGATTAGAACGTAGTCTATGGTTTCTGTGTAGAGTGTTATAACTTGATTCATTTTTAGATAGTCTTGTACACTTTTAGTGTGAACACCAGTGACTCTGGAAAGAGTGGTGGGGGAACTTAAACTTCCCGCTTACCAATATTTTCATAAACACGTTTCAGAACTTCAACCATTTTGAACGTAAACACGTAGTGTTTTGTCCACTACCCTATTGTATACTAGTGGGTGATGGTGGGGGTGTTGACGTTGAATTGATACGTCGTCGCTTTTGTCTAGCTATCAGTGGTGTACTCCTCCTCCTCCTCATTGTCCAATCAATGTTTCCACTAGGTGTTCTAGTATTTTCCAAGATTGATTTAAAATCTTCTTCCTCTTCGTGTTTTAATGTTGTTGACGATGAGGAAGTATGTTCATTTAATTTTTTTAGAATGTGCCTATTGCTAATAAGGCTTTTGGGGAAGTTTAATGTATTTAGAAAGTTATAGATGAGTTTCAAAGGATAAAAGTCCTTTACGATGTGTAACCATATCATAGATTAAATCAAGTAGATTATAGCTCTTACCTTGATTTATAATCCCATTCCCTTTGCTATCAACTTGAATATGATGTTGACCACTTTCCATGAGATATGATAGGAGTCGTTTTCTTTGTTCACGATATTAGTGTTGCACTATATTTACAATGCTTTACAAAATTGAATCCAAATACTCCGTAGTTATTTGTGTTCCAGCGATAGTAGTAGAATCCTGAAGAGATGGTTCTTTTTTGTGATCAATGCCACTCACATTACCACTAGCTCTCACACGATAGAGCTTATGCTTGTCCACTCGGTGGAGTGCATCTTAAGGTAAAAGTAGTTTTTTATCATCCTCAATATTCTCGTTATCAATACATTTACTGAAATTGTCCTCAAAGTGTTCCATGGGTGAAAGAGCGAGTTCTATTGGAGTCAATTTATAGAGTTTAGCCATCTAGAGAAAACTGTTTACAAGTCCTGCAATTATTGGCACTAAAAGTGTAAAATAGCTACCGCACGCTTGAATAAGACGTATCCTTTTGAAATTATTCCCTTTCTTTTTATAGGCCAATACACATACAATGGAACGATGTTGCTTTGCCTGTTGCTTAACTAATTCTGGCAGTTGAACATTGACCTCGGTTAAACTTAAGCAAAGTTTAGATATTAGATTAATGATATCATTGTCAATACCATGATTGAGTACGGCTTTTCTAAGTGGGGGTTTTGAAGTGCTTAGAATGGAAAATAAATGTCTATTTTCATGTAGTTTCTTCAGTGTCATGATGGCAACTAATAGCCTTTTTTACTGTTCACGGGGAGATATACTGTAATTTCATTGTTAAAAATATCTGTGACTACACGTAAATCCTCGGGTTTATTTTGATTAAGATCTAATAGGATGTAGCCGTTGGGCTTATTAGTTGCCCGATTGTATGCTGAGTGCAGAAATTTGGGGGCGCCGGGGTATATTTGTTTATGGAGAGTTATTAGCGAGCTAGAATCACGAACAACTCGGTAGATGATATAGTAGGTACAGTTCAAAGCAAGTGTTCGCATACATTTGCTCTGATGAAAGAGATTGTGTAGAACTAGAGTAACGGAAATCTGCATGATTCGATTTTATTTTACTTGGGTAACTTTAATTGGAAAATTTTGAGGTTTCGAAAATTGATCCCATTACAGTTGTGGTTTACATACAAAAAAAGTTAGGTTTCTTCACGTTTAATTTAGCTTCATTTAACTTAGGTTATCATGAACATTATAACCTAAGTTAAATGAACCTAACTTAAACGTTGAGAACCTAACTTTTTTTGTTTCCTTCGGGTCGACTCTGTGCCGAAGATGATGAGCAGTTATATGATGACATGCCCCCTCTGAGTAATATAATGATAATAGAAGATGATGATATTCAAGTAATTGAACCTGAGATTGTATACTTAAAAACTGTTATAAATATTGATCTGTCAAATGAATAAAAATTAGAAGAATGATTTTTTTTTATCTTCGATAGAAAACTTGGCTGTGGACTGATAGCACTCGTGGAATTGAAGGTGACCAATGCAGGAAATCTGTGAGATTACCCTCAAAAGTTTGCAGTGGAAATAGAGCTTCATCAATTGCAGTCAATTTATAGGGTTTTGCCATTTTTTTTTTTGCAATAGAGTTACTATTGAGACGGAGAAAGAAGAAGATTGCTAACAAGACCGGCAATAATTGGCAATAAAACTGTGAAAAAACCTTCCCCGCCTGAACTAAATGTTTTATTTTCTGTTTTGACTGGTCTTTCTCTTGGACAGTGCACGAAAAATGGGTTGATGTTGTCTAGTCTGCTTCTTAATAGCATCTGGTAGTTGAACATTGCCTGCAGTTAAATTTAAACACAGCTCAGAAATGAGTTTAATAAACTCTCGATCTATATTGTTCAATATGACTTTCCTAAGCCGAGGTTTTGAACTACTCAAAACAGAGAACAAGTGTCTATTGTAATGTAACTTCTTCAAAAAAAGTAACTTTTTCTAACAAAAAAAGTTT
>NC_142805.1:70079759-70096766 GCF_049724085.1 Artemia sp. Qi Xiang Cuo | reverse complement strand
TCAAGTTCAAGTCGACAGCGCAGGGAAACGAATGATAATTCAGGGAAAAAGTTATAATCTAGCTGATTTAATTTGTGATATGGTGACGAATCGTAAAGGACTTTTATCATTTGACAATAATCTTTACACTTTTCTAAATGTATCAAATTTCCCCAAAAGTAATATTGGCAGTAAGTAAATTCTTAAGAAACCAAAACAATATGGCCCTCCAACAGCACCACCACCATATAAAAAACAAGAAGATTCAATCTTGGAAAATACTAGCAGCAGCAGCAGCAATGGTTTTACAACACCTGTGGCTGCTAGTCAAAAGCGAAGACGTATTGATTCACCCTCAAGTGTGCAAAAGGGAAGTGGACATTACACTACGTGTTTGCGTTCAAAATGGATGAAGTTCTGAAACATGTCTATTAAAATAGTGGTGAAGCGGGAAGTGTAAGTTCCCCCAAAACCCTTTCTAAAGTTGTCTCTGACAGCACATTAAAAAAAGCAAAGGAATATCTACAGAATGAACCAAGTTACACACTGCATCGGAATCACAGGCTTCGTGGCAAACAATATGGACAAACTAAAGCCTTTTTCCCTTTCCATATAATGCAACCGGATATTTTAACTTTAGACGCATTTCAACGGCATCACAATACACCCTACAAATATATTCTGGTGGCAATCAGTGTCTTTAGTCGTTATGCCTAGGCCATTCCATTACGGTCAAAGAGAGGTGTTGAAGTTGGTTAGGTTATGATAGATTAGATTAGGTTAGGTTAAGTGGCGCGCGCCACTTAACCTAACCCATTCTAATCTGTCCTAACCTAACCTCCCAACTTTTACTGGCTTTACGTATAAATTTCATAGTGTCGGGCCACCCCAACTTTTACTGGCTTTATGTATAAATTTCATAGTGGCGTGCGCCACTTAACCTAATGTAAGTTACTAATCTAGTCTAATCTAACCTAACCTAACCTCCCAACTTTTACCGGCTTTATGTATAAATTTCATAGTGGCACACGCCACCCCAACTTTTACCTCCAAAATTTTACTTTAGAAGCTTTTTTAAATATTTCTAAAGCGCTAAGACATACAGCACTCTCAACTTGGAGATGAGCGTCATAGGTAATACACAATTTCTATAAATGCAAATTGAGGTATGTGGCAATTGTGACCTGAGCAAGATCGTGACCTGACCTGTAGTGTGATCAGATCAAAATGTATTTTGAAAACAGGCCTTTGTCAACTTATGGATACAGCTGTGCATGCCGTTCGTCACCATATATGAGTCAGTGGATTGAATAGATTATTCTTCTTCTCGGCCATTTGCGAAATAATTTTCTGATGTTGGATATTTCCTGCTGGACGTTCACCGGTAGATACCAGAAAAAGCCAAAATAATATTGTTTTCGTTATAGATATTTAGGTTTAGATAACTGTTATCGATATTTGGTGCGATATGTCGATATAGATGTCTAATATCGCCCAGCACTAACCATGAACATGAAACTTTGAATCTTTCTAACATCGGAACCGTACAGACCTATATTCTGAAATTTGTTACGAAAAGTCTCCTATGCGTCTACTTAATTTAAAAGAGAATCCTGACACTTAAGGTAGGGTTCGAAAGTTATGTGAGCCTAAAAAAATCAGCCCCCTTGAACCAAGACTTTTATTAGCTCGTGAGTTTCAAGCGGTCGGGTGGTTGGAGCGCTGGATTTGGAATCCTTTGTTTGAAGGGCAGGGGTTCGATTCCTACTGTAGCTGGTTTTTTGTTTGGGATAGGGGTCAGTGGCACGATTCTGTAAGCTCTGCCATAGTTGACCCAGCTTTAAATGGGTACCTGGTGAAATCTGGAGAAGGCAAGCAAGAAGGGTGTACGAAAGTACAAGATGGATTCTCCCTCCCAATTACGTTTCCTTGATGAATGGCCTTGAAACGAAGATCAGCAAGGCTTGGACTTCAAGGATATAGTCCTGTACCTCTTACCTACCTACCTTTGAAGTTTCAAGCATATCTGAATACTTTTTAATTATCGAAGAAAGGGCCTGGTTCCCTGAAAATGACCCTTCCTGTACAGCATTATATTTTAAGTGTATTTCATATCAGTTTCAAACCTCTTTTATAACCAAAAAGAAGAAAGAACTCCGGGATATCTGTATATTGGAATTTTGGGTGGTATTGGACTGCCCACATGCCGGCTTTATGCCTCAACTAATATAGGCTGGAAATCCTTGTATAATTTTGGTTCAAATAAGGTGCCACATCCTCACCCTTCTTCTATAAATAGGCCTGGGGGCTGCTAGATATTTTTAGGAGTCACGGGAACATGCTAGTTTTGCATTAATACAGAGTGACCCTTGAGGTATCATTCTGGTTCAGAAAAGGTAAAGCAAGCTAACATTTCTGCTAAAACTCGGTAGTAGGAGAAGCCTATTTTACACCTCCAGCAATATATATTGATAATTCTATGTTTATACTGAGAAGTCAGTGTTTACAGGAACAAGGAGCAGTAAGGGTGTAGGGGATCTTTGTCTTCTAACATAAATGAAGGCTTCTAGTCATCTATATATAATTACATGTTTAATTTGATGCCCATTTAAAAGGTTAATTTCTTTTTTCTTTTAAAGAATATTGGTGCTGAATTATCCAGTTATTCTACAAACCGAAAATCTGACAATATATTCTTTAAAATGCTTCTAAGTATTAGAAAAGGCATTTTATTGCATAATTTACATGTACTTGTAGAAGTATTAACAATAACCGGAATTGACACAGAATTTAATAGTTTTTGCAAACAAAACCTTGGAATGAAACATTCAAAAGCGGCTAATTCTCTAAACAACGACATTGTGCATTTATCGGTGAGTTGTTAGCACATTTTTTTTTATTTACTTCGATGTCAGATGTACCTTTCGAGAAGTTATTATATGAGCAGACTCCAGGACGGGGATCTGAGATAAACGTTCCAGAAACATTTGAATACTAAAATTCAACATTGAGAAAACATTGAGAGGGAGTGGGCATGTTAATAAAGTGGGAATTGAATCGAATAAAAGCTAAAGCTAAAGGGAATTGAAAAGCTAAAGCAGTGAAATTAAAATTAACGTGTTTATACAGAACAAATGAATGCTTCCAGTTCATAAATAGTTCACGGTTCATTCCCTAGAATTGTTTAAAACAATTCATAAACAGGGTTCATCAAAAGTCTTGTGTTGCATCAACTTTAATATTGCCTAAATGTAAATTGAATTTCTAATGAAGTTGAGAAAATCTTTGTCAAAAAGAACACCTATTTATATAAATGAACCTTTTTATTAGGACCATCATTTATTTTTATTTTTGTACTTTTTTATATTTTGTATATCTTTGCTTTTACTTTTAAGCCGGAGTTTTTGTCATCTTCAGTAGTGAGAAACTTTATCGCAGCTTCTGAAGATATCGACGAGGACACTCCAGGTAAATTGGATTTACTTTTTAACTTTACATTCATGGTTTTTTTTGTACAGCTTTGCAAATGTCTTATCCATTTTATATCTTTCATCAACCCAGTATCTACCTATTATTCTGTTAGCAACAATTTTTAATATTTTTAAAAGTCCATGTTATTGTGATAACGCTCCTTGCTCTTTTAGTTGGCTCTTTCAAAATGAACAAATTCTCAAACTTACAATCCTTGCCCTGAGGGTTTTGGGAGGGGGGGGCAGCTTCAGCCTTTTCATTCTCTTACCCCTGTTCTTTGGCATTTTATTCTCTTCGTTTTGTTTGTGATATTAAAAATATCGATATCCATCCAATCGTCGCCTTGTTTTCCTGGGTAAATATCAAAAGCATATAAAAATATTATATTCGAAAAATCAAAAGAAGTATGTGTAAAGAAATTGACAAAAAAAGAGAAAAACATTCTAAATGTAAGATATGAGCTTGATAAATAGTCTTAAACCAGTTGGCAATTGTAAAACTTCCTACCATAAGGTAATTCCTTATTTTAAACTTCTTAATGTTAAACTTTTTTTTGCAAGCGCCGTCGAACAAAACACCCAAACCAAGGCATTAAGAGTGACGGGTGTTATTGTGTTTCACCCTCCCCTCAATCCCCTTACTCAAAGGTACAATTTTAGTCATAAAATAAAGTTGCTGCAAAAACGCATATAAATGAATTTTTATACGTTCTGTAGTTTTTTTTAACACACCACTCGAAAAAATGATTGCGTCTCCCCCAAAATTTAATCCTAGATATAGCCATACAAAAAGTAATCTGTCCACAATACATATTGTTTTCAATTAAATACAGTTTAGATTTTGTAAAACAGGAAAAACAAAAGGTAGCATCATTTTTCTTAAAAATTTATTCATCCTGGCACGTCCTTTTTATTTATTGCGTTGGGGTTAATCCCATAACAAATATAAACTAAATTTATTTCATATTTTATTTTTTAATTGACAATATAATTTTTAAAAACTAAAATTCCAATAGCAATAAAAACCACATAGGAAATTTTCAGGTTAAAAGAAACAGTTTTATGTCAATATTCTTATTTAATTTAATTTCTTTTAAACATATAGAACAATGGTGCATCAATTACCTTTAGCAAATTACGGTAATAGTTTAATTTTTCAAAGATGTCAATCTTACTCTTTGCAGTCAAGTTTTACAATAACAAATCTATTCGGCTCTTTTACGCATTTTTAAGAAATATGTTAGGAATAAAAAATTATTAATGGAACTTTAGTGCATATCAGTCTGATGAAACTAGATTGATATTAGAAAATATAATCGCAACAAATTCGAGAACTTTCGCTGCTCTTATTATTTTTCATTGTTATAATAATAAAAGACAAATTGCTTAAAACATATGTTGCTTTCAGTAAAGAGCGTATAAACTTTGCGCTATGATTGGAGTACAAGGGGGAAAATTTCCCACTTCATATATCTAGTTAATATGAGTTGGGTTTTAAACCCCAAGCTTTCTAATACAACAGTTTTTTTTATAAAAACCGTTGATATAGAAAATTCAAAAAGGGCTCACTCGAATGGAAATTGAAAGGGCTAGTACCTTTTCAAATAGTCGAAAATGAGTCAAAAGCCATCGATTGTGCAGAATCAGTCGTCTCTGGTCAGGTTTCAAAAGTTGCCAGTTCTAGTGCCCATCTTAAGAGCCAAAAGCAGTCAGAGTCAACAAACCCCAAATTTGTACCTTTTTTACACAAGCAAGCCATTACAACTAAAACAGCGTCACGTCAACATTTAAACACTCAGTGAAAGGGGCTCGTTGGATTGGTAATCAGACGCTCTAGTGCTCTTTTTAAGAATCAAAGTGATCAGAGGGCAGCTACTGCCTCGCCCCTAAACACACGTCGTATTGTCCCGAAATGCGTCTTATAGGAATTTTGAGACATCACTTCTATTTAAATTGTTTAAATATCATTTAACAAGGCTAATGGGGTTGAAACAAATCCCAGAGTTTAGGGGCAAGGAATGTAAGTTATGCACAGGGGGTATTTGAGGTTTCTATGGAAGGAACATTTAACTTAAGAAGAGTTTCTCTCTTTCTCCCTTTCTCCCTGAGAGAAAAATATAAATATATATATATATATATTTATATATATATATATATATATATATATATATATATATATATATATATATATATATATATATATATATATATATACATATATATATATATTTATATTTTTCTCTCTCTTCTTTGCATTTTGATAACTTGGGCAAGTAAAAGGCACTTGTACAATTATGAGGGGGCATTCAGATAACTAATATTTTCAAATGCCTAAGTTACGCAATGTCAAAAGATGCTAAGAATCAACATGACGGTGACTATCAGAAACCTGACAGGTTTTTTCTGAAAGAAGGTCAGATTTCGGTCTATTACAAAATCAAGATTTTACTTTCCCAGGCGTTGAAAATCGAGTTTCATTTCTTAATAATAAAAAAAAAAAAAAAAAATATTAGACACTGTTTTGCGGTTTTCGGTGCTTATAGAAAAAAATTAGTTAATGGAAAGGGAGCCCTGCCTCTCGGATTGTTTCCAAGTCACAGGATATTAGGATGGCAAAATTGAATGTGGATGCACAAGTATGTGCTTACATAAAAAAGATAAATGATGAAAATAAATGAGATGTTTCGAGGAGATATCTAGAAGAATATGAATGATTGAAGGGGAGGGGCAGAAATCGTCGCTCAGGCATGTTTTTGTTTCCAGATCGCAAAGAAGAAGAAGAAAAAAAGGAAAAAAAGTGGGTTTGTCTTGTACGATTAAATCTAGTCGTTGGTTTCGTGGAAGACCAGGGGCGTAAAACGTTGACAGAAAGCTGTTGACAACAAGAAAACTTGGTATGCATAAGATTGTGAAAAATTACCCGGTTGATGGTCAAGACACCCTCGCGTCGATTCACCTGTATCGTATTTCCTCGAAGACAAAGGTTATCCAAGTTCAACAGTGAAAATCTTCTGAAATGGGTTAATAGCCCTTCTCCATTGCTAAGAATGGAGGGGTTGATAAATCTTTGTGAGTCTATCACATTGATGCTAGTGAAATTCTGGGAAATGATCAAAAATAATGTTAAAGATATTGTGATGGAAATGAAAAAGATAATAAAAACAAAATAGATAAAATAACTAAACAAGTACTTGAAATTAGGGTATAAGAAAAAAAAAATACACATTAGTTTTTTTCCGGCCTCAATTCTTATTCTAAGGGAGCTAAAAAAAAATGATAAATTTAATCAGATTGAAAGTTAAAATCCTCTGAATCTGAGATTTGGACACAGTGGAAATCAGAAAGAAATAAGATGAGAAGGAACGACCGGAAGTCAAGATACGATGGAAAAATAAGTTTTGATTATAGATTAAGCTTTAGCCAAAGTAGCTGTGCAAGTTATCACCCTTTGTTTTGTTTTGCAGAAATGCCTTCAATTGATGTAAATGAGAAGACGTGCCTTAATGGCAGAGACTTTTCAGATGCGATACTAAAATTCAAGGAAGGAAAACCGTCTCTTGAATTCAATCCAACAGAGGTAAAAATCCGAGGGAAAAAGTTTGAGTCTTGCGATGAGGAGGAATTGTGACAAGCTACTGAATGGCTGACAAACAAGAAAAAATCGTCCCTAGTCCTCTTACTCGGAGCTACCGATCTTCGGTCGGTAAAAACATTTTTGTTGCTGCTGTTAGAACTATTAAATCATGCAAGACATGAGCAAGTTATCCAAAGCCCAACAGTGGTACCAAATCGATAAAGTACCCAATCAACTACAGTGCCGAAACCACTTGAGGGAGAGGCTTCGTGCTCAACAAGTTACTTCTAGCCGTCCCAACAGGTAATCAGGCAAATTACAGAATCAATTAAGGCGGAAGTAATATCGTAGATAGGGACATCCCCAGTAGAGATAGCAAGGCATAAAGTGTTTAAACTGGCCAAGTCAACGTCAAATTTTTCTGGCCCGTTATTCATGTCTCGCTTGAGACATCTCGCTGCTGTAGCAACCTCAACAGGTGACCCTGAAGGAGAAAATTATCGGGCGGCGTACGAACAGTTTTTACCGTATGTAAGTTTGCCCCAGCAAGAGCTAGTTCATAGCATAATTAATGTGATGGCTCGTCTACGGAGAAAGCGACTTTCGGAGAATTGCGGAGACTGCTTAAGAGTAAATTAAAACTTGACACAAAAAACCAGCTGTTTGACAAGTGTCAAGAGGTTCAAGTGGCAATTCCCTAAAAATATGCCTTAAGCCCATTGTATAATAAGATAATAGATTCCTACTGTAGCTGGTTTTATGTTTGGGATAGGGGTCAGTGGCATGATTCTGTAAGCTCTGCTACAATTGACCCAGCTTTAAATGGGTACCTGGTGAAATCTGGAGAAGGCAAGCAAGAAGGGTGTACGAAAGTACAAGATGGATCCCTCCTCCCCTTTACGCTTCCTTGATGAAAGGCCTTGAAACGAAGATCAGCAAGGCTTGGACTTCAAGGATATAGTCCTGTATCCCTTACCTACCTACCTTTGAAGTTTCAAGCATATCTGAATACTTTTTTAATTATCGAAGAAAGGGCCAAGTTCCCTGAAAATGACCCTTCCTGTACAGCATTTTATTTTAAGTGTATTTCATATCAGTTTCAAACCTCTTTTATAACCAAAAAGAAGAAAGAACTCCGGGATATCTGTATATTGGAATTTTGGGTGGTATTGGACGGCCCACATGCCGGCTTTATGCCTCCACTAATATAGGCTGGAAATCCTTGTACAATTTTGGTTCAAATAAGGTGCCACATCCTCACCTTTTTTCTATAAATAGGCCTAGGGGCTGCTAGATATTTTAGGAGTCACAGGAACATGCTAGTCTTGCATTAATACAGAGTGACACTTGAGGTATCATTCTGGTTCAGAAAAGGTAAAGCAAGCCAACATTTCTGCTAAAACTCGGCAGTAGGAGAAGCCTATTTTACACCTCCAGCAATATATATTGATAATTGTATGTTTATAGTGAGAAGTCAGTGTTTACAGGAACAAGGAGCAGTAAGGGAGTAGGGGATCTTTGTCTTCTAACATAAATGAAGGCTTCTAGTCATCTATATATAATTACAGGTTTAATTTGATGCCCATTTAAAAGGTTAATTTTTTTTTCTTTTACAGAATAATGGTCCTAAATGCCGATGTTACTTTAGAAGCCTACAGATCGAACAACAAACTGATACAAAGGCTTCTCAAGATAAAAGAAAATATCAACTTGCATGATTTCCCCCCTCTCATCAAAGAATACGCTGTTTCAGGGATAGACAGGGAGCTTGGGATTTACAGTAAGGAGATCCATGGAGTAAAACTCCCTCAGCGCCTTACCAATGTCAACAATAGTACTATATATTTTTCAGTGAGTTGTTAGCACATTTTTTTATTTACTTCGATGTCAGATGTACCTTTCGAGAAGTTATTTGTTCGTAGTGCTAGCTACCGCTGGCACCACTTGGAATGAAACTTTCAAAAGCGGCTAATTCTCTAAACAACGACATTGTACATTTATCGGTGAGTTGTTAGCACATTTTTTTTATTTACTTCGATGTCAGATGTACCTTTCGAGAAGTTATTATATGAGCAGACTCCAGGACGGGGATCTGAGATAAACGTTCCAGAAACATTTGAATACTAAAATTCATTAGAGAGGAGAAGGGGCTTGTACAAGGATTATCTGAGTGGTAGAACAAAGGGAGTGTTAGGAAAGTGGAGAAAACATTAAAATACGAACAAATGAGGTGTTAAGTGGAGACCATGGATAAAGTCGCCGATGATCTTTAAGTGGTAGCTAGACGGCATAACAGTAAAATATTGCATTGACACATTAATACATTGAGAGGGAGTGGGCATGCTAATAAAGTGGGAATTGAATCAAATAAAAGCTAAAGGGAATTGAAAAGCTAAAGCAGTGAAATTAAAATTAACATGTTTATACAGAACAAATGAATGATTCCAGTTCATGGAATTCATGATTCCAGTTCATGGCGTGATCATTACAGATCACGCCATCTATAGTATATTCAAGGCTGTTGTGTCTGAGTTTGCATCTTGGCTGGTAACTTGGAAAAAGTTTCTGAATTATTTTGAGGTCTTTTCTTGTTGTTGTTTACACTCTAAAATTAGTCTTTTTGTTAATTAGTATTTGTATGACCTTCTCCAATTGATAGAATAAGCCCTCTTCACTGGGTATTCTCACCAGCGCCATCTTTTTTCTCGGGTAGATTGGCACGCCATCTACAGTTTCAATTTTATATTGTGCCATTTTTGATTCTTTATCGGTATGAAGTGTACTGGGAACTAGCAGAAGAGGGGAAGGAACCTCCTGCAAGCGACGTATTGTACCCGCCGGTATTAAGTTACCCGTAAATTGCGGGGAACAGTTGAGGGGGTCCTTACACTTCCCTTGTTCCTAGGTTCCTTCGTTGCCGAGCTGTATTTCATTTCGTACGAAGATGCCGCCCGATCGACTAGTCCTGAATGCGGTTTTAAATTTTGCTGTACGGGCAAGGAGTACAGGAAATACGTCTGCTGACATTATCCAAACTGGTTGCGGATTTTTTCCTGAAGAGAAAATTAATGAAGCAAAGAAGTTTATTTGGTCCGAGGGACAGATGTCTACCCGTCAAACGGATAGGCAGAAGAAAGCGGATACGTTTGCGGACATTCTGAAAGTGTTGTATTACTGTGATAAGAATAATGTCCAGCTACCGAAGTTCGTCATATATGAGCCGGATGAAGTACCCTCTATTCCTGGCGAAGTTACAGCGACTCTTTCGCGCAAAGTAAATGACTTGTGCTTAGAGTTCCGGAACTTCGTCTCGGCCCAAAGCTACGCTGTTCCGAGTATGTCTGCAACTACTGAAGTTTCTATCAACAGTGTCTCTATCAATAATGGTCATGCTCATGTCAGTACTAAGCCATCCTATGCCGTTGTACTGAAAGACCTACCAGAGACTCTAGACAACCCAATTGCTCGTAAGGGTTTCGTGGATAGTTTATGTCCAAATTCTGACGACATTAGCGAACTTCGCAAGACTAAACAGGACTGGAAGCTCTACGTCAAGTTGAAGGCGACTGCAGAGAAGATTATGGAAAATATGAGGTCTAGGACACCCACGGTTACAGCGTCACTGAAGGAGCGCTTGTTCATCGGAGTTCTAAAACGAGTCCCAAATAGTATGTCCCACACGGATGTTGAAACTATTGTCCCAAATGCCGTAAAAGCAGTGGAAATAGGAAAATACGAACATTCGAAAGTATTCAAGGTGTACTTTGAATCCAGAAAGAATCTAGACCGTTTTCTCGCGGACTCCGTCCGCGTTGGCTACGAGAAGCTGCCTGCCGAGGAATTTAATTTCCTACCGAAACGTTGCTACTCCTGTCATGGACTCGGTCATGTGGCGGCAGATTGCGCCGCATCTCCCATCTGTGGCCGCTGTGGTGGCACTGACCACGTATCTAGTAAGGACAATAAGTGCAACAACGATATGTTCTGTATCACATGTAAAAAAAGAGGTCATACATGTTACAGTGTTCGGTGCCCCTCAAATAGACCTACCCCAGCGAAGAAATGAATCGAGGACCCTTAGCCTCTTATGCGATTGCCTCGTGGAATATAAATGGAAATCTGTTAAGTCGGTCTGTGTTTTTGAAGGACTTTTTATCGAAGTGTGACATAGTGTGTATTCAAGAACATTTTGCAAACACTTTGAGCCTGAGCCTTTTGGAACTATCAACTAATCACAAAGTGTTCTCGGTTGCTGCGCGCCGCTCTCAGTCTCATGGCCGGCCATGTGGTGGTCTAGCGACTTACGTGAAGTCGTGTTTTACTTCTTCTGTCTTTGATTCAGCAAGTGACTTTTTAGCGGTTAGAATCCAGAATGTGGTTGTGCTGAATGTATACTTACCCACGAACTATCGCGATGACCGTTCTGAGAGACTTTTTGCCATTAGTGTCGCTCGTTTATCTAATTGCTTGGGAAAAATAAATGAGCAGGGCTTATGCTGCATCGTGACTGGTGACTTCAATTGTGACCTAACTGACTCACTTAATTCTTCTGGTGACTCTGTTCGTCCAAGTATTATCTTCGGTCTGTTTGATGATGATTACTTGGTTGCGCCGAAGAATAAGAGTTTTACTTACATCCATAATTCGGGTAGCACATCTAATTTAGACCATGTTTGTCACACGCGATCTGTAACTATTGTGGAAGTTGGTGTTAGTGATTCTAGTTTTACGTCAGATCATTTTCCTATGTTTTTTAGTGCTCGGTTTGATGATGTCGGTCCTTCTTTTATCCCGTTTGCTAAAAAGCGATCTGTGTTTTATATTAGTGATTGGGATAGGGCGTCATCTGATCTCTTCCAGAATGCGTGTAATGATAGTCTGGCGAAAATTCGCGTACCGTTTGATTTATTAATGCGGAGTTCAAAACAGAATATGCGGGATTCTCGAATTCGGCTGAATCTATATTGTAGTGAACTTACTCATGCCCTATCCCTTGCAGAAAAATCGGCGGTACCCATTAGGCGAGTAAAATCTGGAACCGAAGATCCCGGTTGGTCAACTAATAGTAACTTGCGCAATGCTTGCTTTTCTGCTAAATTTTGGCTCTCGGTCTGGATTGAAGCATATAAGCCGCGGGATGGGTGGCTGAGAAAACTGTACATCTATACGAAACGTCAGTTTGCAAAGCAGCTCTCTTTGCATCGGAATTCGATTATTTCGTCTTGTTCGGAAGAAGTTCGGTCGCGGCCTAATAAGCTGTGGTCTAGTCTTGTGAAAGAGGCGCCAAGTCAAACCCCGTCTCTTATACCACTTTCTTCATGGATTGAGCATTATAAAAAAGAATTTTCTGCTCAGGATCCCCATCTTCAAAATAGTTATAAAGCGAGACTCCAAGATTTCTTTGAGCATGCATCTAGTCCGGGACCGATTATTACAAAGAGTCTGATTATTTCTGCAATTGGGAAACTGAAGAAAAAAAGTCTAGAGGATATGATGGGATTTCTGCACAACATTTGTCGTTGTGTGGGGGTATGTTTATTGAGCATTTGGTCCTCCTTTACCAAATGATATTTAATTTGGGAATTGTGCCCGAGTCTTTTTCAATTGGATGTCTGACTCCTATCCCAAAGAAAAATAAACCTCCTTCCGATTGTTCGTCTTTTCGCCCAATAACGGTTTCAACTGTTTTTTGTAAAATATTTGAAAATCTGATTATTGAGGAGCTTCGTACTAAATGTACAGTTCAGGCCCATCAGTTCGGTTTTCAGTCTCGCCTCGGATGCGGCCATGCTCTTTCTGCTTTAGTATCCGCTTTAGTTGACGCAGAAGACCGCGGTGAAAGCATCGCTTTAGCCACTCATGATGTAAGGCGCGCGTTTGATTCGCTTCTCCACGAGGAGATTATACTGGATATGGGTTTGGCCGGTGTTGATCCCTGCTCTCTAGCCCCACTGGCTGACATGTATGAAAATCTAAAAGCGGAACTTAAACTTCCTTTACCAGCGAGTGAGTGCACTAGCCTGTTGAATGATGTTGCTGTTTCTCCGCGTGGTAATCCCCTTCTCCCGGTAAAGAAGGGGTAAGACAAGGTGCCATTTCGTCACCGACAGCATTTAATAACAGTATCGTAAAGCCGCAATCGAAGTCACTTATAACTTACATTCTGCGCGGTGTTGATTTATCTTTGATTGGTTATGCGGACGATGTACTGAACCTGAGCCGCTTTCTGCAAGGACTAGAAGATAATTTTACTCGACTACAACAAGAGTATGCTCAGATTGGACTTCAGTTTAATGCCGACAAGTCTGAAGTACTGCTGTTTAATTCGAAATCTGATGCTGGTCGAAGCATCACACTTGGTGTTTCTACTGTTGGGCTCTGCCGGTGGCATTGTATATCTGGGCCTTCCTATTGGACGGTCAATACTAGAGACGCGGCGGTTACTGCTTTCTCATTTTCAGAAGCGGGTTTCATTTACGTATAGCCGTATTGTGGCAAATAAGCGGAAGTTTGACCGTCGTCTGCTGGCCCGGGTGTACAATGCTATGGTTGTGCCTCATTATTTGTACCTCAGCCCATTCTGGCGTATATTTACGGCTACAGATAGACTGAAATTGCGTTCAGTGTACTACAAGTATGCAAAGTTTTTGTTGCGTTTACCACCATGGACAAGCAATCGATATGTTTCGCATCGGTACGGCATCATGAATCCTGAAGAAGCTATCCTAGCGCAGATTACTCGATATAATTTGACACTTAAGTCCCATCCCTGGGCTATGATTCTCCAGCAGTAGTTGGCATAAGCTGTTGGTTGTTGTTTTTGGTTTTTTTTGTGTGTGTGGTGAGTGTTGTTTTTTATTTTTTTTTTTTTTTGTTTCAGAAGAATTAGTGTTTTTGCGTTTTTTCTTGTCTTTTGTTGTGCTCCATCTGTTTTTAATTGATGGGTAATAAATGCATTTATTTATTTATTTTATTTATAAATAGTTCACGGTTCATTCCCTAGAATTGTTTAAAACAATTCACTTACAGGGTTCATCAAAAGTCTTGTGTTGCATCTTCTTTAATATTGCCTAAATGTAAATTGAATTTCTAATGAAGTTGAGAAAATCTTTGTCAAAAAGAACACCTATTTATATAAATGAACCTGTTCGTGGTGTTTAGTTACCAGTGTTATACCGGCTGCCACCAATGTTCGTAGTGCTAACTACCACTGGCACCACTTATTGGGGTGTAAGTACGGGTGTCGCCACTTATTGATGCAAAAATGGCGCAAAAAGGTTGTTATGCCACTTACTCGAAGGGGAGAACCCCTTGTCGGCCCAAATGTTAGTGAGATTCCCGCTCTTACCCCAACGGTTCTGCAAATATCGGGTTTGGTACTACCCTATTTACAGTGTATCCTGTCCCAGGGTATGATAACGCGATCGAGTGGTCAAATGGCCACTTTCTAAAGCCAAATGTACCCGCCTTGGGTTACGGCTAGAAAATCTCTACTCTCTCCTTGGAGGTAACAACCCTCCCTGTCAATATAATAACAACGGTACCTCGTAGCTCTATTCCTACCCTGCCTGGGTTACGGAAAATAGTACACAGTTTGTAGAAAATACCTTACTTGTATTCTTCCAAAAGGGTCACGTATAACAATAGGAATATCCTTCCCCAATTGGGGTCAAAACGCAGACTCCTTCCCCAACCGAGGTCAAAACATAGACTAAAACATAATAATAATTTTTACAGCACTGTTTGTATGGGTGGACCTCCGCTTGGCCCAGCCAATCAGCTACCTCCCCATTCAAACCCAATTCATCCTCTTAGATTTATCTTTCAATGACTCCCAAACTAGGAAGTATAAAAATAACTTGGTTCAAAGCTTCCAACTTGCAAAACCACTATCGCTTAGTAACGGGAATTTAACCTGTCTTTTGAAATTATGCTATAAGCAAATGTAATTAAGAAGAAGAAAACAGGTCATCTATCTGAAAGGAAAAGAAACCGGGGTTGGAACCCCAACAGAACCTTTTTATTAGGACCATCATTTATTTTTATTTTTGTACTTTTTTATATTTTGTATATCTTTTTTTTTACTTTTAAGCCGGAATTTTTGGCATCTTCTGTTGTGAGTAAATTTATTGCAGCTTCTGAAGTTTTAGAGTAGGATACTCCAGGTAAATTGGATTTACTTTTTAACTTTACATTCATGGTTTTTGTTTGTACAGCTTTGCAAATGTCTTATCTATTTCATATCTTTCATCAACCCAGTATCTACCTATTATTCTGTTAGCAACAATTTTTAACATTTTTTAAAAGTCCATATTATTGTAATAACGCTCCTTGCTCTTTTAGTTGGCTCTTTCAAAATGAACAAATTCTCAAACTTACAATCCTTGCCCTGAGGATTTTGAGAGGGGGGGTGGCTTCAGCCTTTTCATTCTCTTACCCCTTTTCTTTGGCATTTTATTCTCTTCGTTTTGTTTGTGATATTAAAAATATCGATATCCATCCAATCGTTGCAATCGGGTGCAAAGGGCAGGAGGATAATTAGTAGTTATGTTCGACAAATGAGAGGTAAGGTTGTTTCTGAGAGTAAGAGCAGTGACCATACTGAGTATTATATTTAAAAGATAGCAATTGAGGATCTTGACATCCAGGAATGGACTGAGTATTGTTATTGTGCATAATTTATTTTTGAATGGATAATAAACCCCATTGAACTTGGTTCAAGCTGAATTGAATTTATCAAGTATTTTGGGCAATCGGTTGCATCAAGACTGGGCTGGGTAATTGTAGACAGAGAAAAGCCAAGACATATAGTCCAAGTAATTGAGAGGCAAATGTTTAAATGGCTGGGGCACGGGTAAATGGCAGGAGTATGAATGACTCTCTAATTGGACACATACTTGTCAGGTTAGTTTTTGGAAAGGTTAGTTTTCTCAAAGTTTGAGATATGTCTCAAAGTTAGAGATTTTGAATTGAATTTATCAAGTATTTTGGGCAATCGGCTGCATCAAGACTGGGCTGGGTAATTGTAGACAGAGAAAAGCCAAGACAGATAGTCCAAGTAATTGAGAGGCAAATGTTTAAATAACATTTTAAGAAAAGCTTTCGTAATTCAACCATTCAGAGAAACAGGTCAATTTTCTGTAGAATATCTTTGCCTCTATGATAATATATGGCTCAGTTTACCATTTTCACTATCATTTTCACTTGATTTGGGAAAATTTGATCCAACCTTGCCCCCCCTCAGGATTTTGAAGATATTACGCCACTCACCTAGATATGAGCAATATAGTTTATATGAGCAATAAAAAATCTGTCTAGATACATGAGATACCAATGCGCCCAATAACAATACGCTCATACCGATATACGTGATATAAATACGCCCGATGCCGATACAGTGTGCAACCCTTTCTCCAGGGACTATGGAGGGTCGTAACATCCCCAAAACCAAAGATATTTGACCTTTGAACTATTTAGAACAAAGTGACTATCTCAAAATTATGGTTGGATGACTTTGGGGGAGGGGACCCTCAGGGAGGGGGGCCTAGTTGCCCTCCAATCTTTTTGGTCACTTAGAAAGGACACTAGCAAATTTAATTTCCGTTCGAATGAGCTATCCATCTCTCTATGATGTTCCGGTCACCCCCTAGCCCTGCTAGAAAAAAGAAAAAACGAAAAAAAAACAAAAAAAAACATGAGACCCATCAGTGCTAGTAGAACCCTATCAGGAGGTCCCATTGCCCACCCCTGCTGCCACCTACAACTTTTTTTTTAACACAATATATGAGCACGAGAACCACGTGGTTTATGGTTTTTGTCAATGAGAATGAAAAAACAGGAATTTTGTCACTTGAAAAAACAGGAATTTTCTCACATTTATGGTTGTTTTCTTGGATGGTTATGTGTGTTGTTCGATTTATTTGATGTTTTTCTCACATTTATGTCTGTTTTTATGGTTTTTGTAAGTGAGAATGAATGACGCGG
>NC_142805.1:70058513-70079259 GCF_049724085.1 Artemia sp. Qi Xiang Cuo | reverse complement strand
CCACCATTCGGGCTGGTGGACTAAGACCCCAATTTTCCAACTCTTGCATTTCATGACAGAAATTCAAAATGAACTTCGAAAAATCAAGAGAATTTAACTGTGAGAAGGTAAAGCACAACAAGTCACTACTGAAATAGTCCAACTCTTGTATTTCACGACAGAAATTCAAAATGAAATTTGAAAAATTAAGACAATGTAACTGTGATATGGTAAGTTTGTAAGTTTTTGTGTGTGTGTAAGTTTTGGCGTGTGTGTGTGTAAGTTTTCGTGTGTGTGAGTTAGTTTTAGGGTTTGTTTGTGTTAGTTTTTGTATGTGTGTGTCAGTTTTTGTGAGCGTTTGTGATTTTTTGTGTGTTTTATTTTGTGTTAGCATGTAAGTTTGTGTGTGATTGTTAGTTTTCGAGAGTGGGCGTAAGTTCTTGTGTGTTTGTGTGTGTTATTTTTTGTGTGTATTTTCCTTTGTGTGTGTAATTTTTGTCGTGTGTGTGTGTATGTTTTCGTGTGTGTGTGTGTGTGTATTTTTTTTTGGGCAATTTATCATACGTCTGCTTTTTTTAGTGTGTTTATTTGTGTAGGTGTGTGTGTGTGTGTAATTTTATTTATGTTTTTAAGTTTTTGTGTGTGTGTATTTTTTAGCGCGGGTGTTGAATATTTATTATGTGTGTAAGTTTTTGTGTACTTGTAAGATTTTTTTTGATTTAAAGTTTTGGCATTTGTATTTAAGTTTTTGTGTGTGCGTGTAAGTGTTTTTTTGTGTAATCCGGTGTTGCTTTTTGTTAGAGTTTGTTTTTGTGTTTATTAGTTTGTTTGTGTTTTTTTTTTTGTAAGTTTTTTTGTTTGTTTTTTAATGTTTGTGTGTGTGTGTGTGTGTGTGTAAGTTTTTGTGTGTGTATTATGTGTCGTGTGTGTGTGATTGTTCTCGTGTGTGTTTTTAAGTTTTGTGTGTGTGTGTGTGTGTGTTTTTAATTTTATTTGCTTTTTCTTTTGTTTTGTTTTTTTTTTCTTTTTTTAGTTTTTGTGTGTGTGTGTGTGTGTGTGTGTGTATTTGTTTTTTTTTTTTAATTTTTTTTCGTGTGGGTTTAAGTGAGCGTTTTTGTGTTTGTGTTTGATTTTTGTGTTTGTGTGTGTGTGTGTGTGTGTTTTTGTGTGCATGTAAGTTTTTATGTGCTTGTAAGTTTTCGGGTGCTTGTGTATGTTTTTGTGTGTGTGTGTGTGTGTGTGTAAGTTTTTGTGTGTGTGTATGTTTTGGCGTGTGTGTGTAAGTTTTCGTGGTGTGTGTGTGTGTGTCTCTGAGTGTGTGTGTGTGTGTGTGTGTGTGTGTGTGTGGAAGTTTTTGTGGGCATGTTAGTTTTTGTTTGCTTTTTAGAGTTAATGTGGTTTTGTTAGTTTTTGTTTGTGTGTTTGTTTGTTTAATTTTTTTTTTGTGTGTAATTTTTTAAATCTTTGTGTATGTGAGCGTTTGTATTTGTAATAGTTATTTTGTGTTTGTGTAAGTTTTTGTGTGTGTGTGTGTATTTGTTCGTGGTCGTGTTTTAGATTTATTGTGTTTTTGTAATTTTATGTGCGTGCGTGTAAGTTTTTGTGCGTGTGTGTCATATTTTGTTTGAATGTAATTTTTTGTGTGCATGTAAGTTTTCGTGTGCATGTGTAAGTTTTTTTTGTTTTTGTTTTTTATTTTGTTTTTGTGTAAGTGGGTTTTTGTTTTTTTAAGTTTTTGTGTGTGTGTGTAATTTTTTTTGCGAGTGTGTTATTTTTTGTGTGTGTGTAAGATTTTGTGTGAATATAAGTTTTTTGTGTGAATGTAAGTTTTTGTGTGTGTGTGTAAGTTTTTGGGTGTGGGTGTAAGTTTTTTGTGTGTGTGTGTCTGTGTAAGTTTGTTTGTGTGTATGCTTTTGCGTGTGTAAGTTTTTTCGTGTGTGTTTGTAAGTTTTCATGTGTGTGTGTGTGTGTGTGTAAGTTTTTGTTTTCTTGTAATTTTTCATGTTATTGTTTAAGTTTGTGTTTTTTTTTGTGTTTGTTTTTTTGTGTTTTTTTTTTTTTGTTTTTGTTTTAGTGTTTGTTTGGGTTTTTAAGATTTTGTTCGTCTGTTTTTTTTTTTTGTGTGTGAGTTTTTTTTTTGGTGTTCATTTAAGTTTTTGTGTGATTGTTATTTTGTTCGTTGGTGTGTTATTTTTTGTGTGTGTTTGGTATATTGTGTGTGTAGACTCCTGATGGTGGTTTTGTTAGTTTTTGTGTGTGTTTTTAATTGTTTGCGTTTTTGTGTGTGTTCTTAAGTTTTTTTTTTTTTTTTTTTTTAGTTATTTTTTTTTTTTTTTTTTTTTTGATTTTAAGTTTTTGTGTGTGTATTTTTTTTAGTGTGTGTGTGATTGTTCTGTTTTGTGTTTTTTAGTTTTGTGTGTGTGTGTGTGTTGTTATTATTGTTTTCGATTATGTTTGTTTGTTTGGATGTTTCTTTTTTTAGTTTTTGTGTGTGTGTGTGTGTGTGTGTGTGTGTGTGTGTGTGTGTGTATTAGGTTTTTTTTTTTTATGTTTTGGCGTTTGTTTGTATTTTATCGTGTGTGTGTGTGTGTGATTTTTTGTTTTGTTTTTTTTTGTGTGTGTATGTTTTGTTGGTAACTTTTTAGTTTTTGGGAATTTTTTTTTTCGCTTGATCTTGTATTAGGGTTTTGGTTGTTTTATTTAAGTTTTTGTGTGTGTGTATTATGTTGCGTGTGTTTTTTTTAGTTCGTGTGTGTGTGTGTGTGATTTATGTTTTGGGTTTTTTGTTTTTGAGTGATTGTGTTTGAGAATGTATTATTTATTGTTATTTTAAGTTATAGGTTTCTATTTTAAGTTTTTGTGTGTGTGTGTGTGTGTAATAGTGTTTATGTGTATTATTTGTTGCGTTTTTGTGTTTGTTTTCGTGTGTGTGTGTAATTTTTAATGTGTGTGTGTTAGTTTTTGTGTGTGTGTGTGTAATTGTTCGTGTGTGTGTGTATGTGTTCGTGTGTGTGTGTGTGTGTAAGTTTGTTCGTTTGAGTTTAATATTGTTAGCGTTTGTGAAATTTTTTGTGTGATGTTTAGTTTTTATGTTCTGTAAAGTTTTCTTTAGATTTTGTTAGTTTTTTTGTTTTGGTTTTTTTTGTTTGTGCTGGAGCTTGTTTTAGTGTGTGTGTGTAAGTTTTTGTGTGTGTGTAATATTTTTCGAGAGTGTTCATTTGTGTGTTTTTGTGTAATTTCTTTTGTACATGTAAGTTTGTTTGTGAATGTTATATTTGGCGTGTGTGTGTATATTTGTTTGTGTGTGTGCGTATTTAAAATTGTGTGTGTATTTTATTTTTTTTGTTATAGTATCGACGTGTGTGTGTGTAAGTTTTCGTGTGTGTGTGTGTGTATGTTTTTGTGTGCTTGTAAGTTTTCGTGTGCATGTGTAAGTATTTTTTTGCGTGTGTGTGTGTGTTAGTTTTTGTGTGAGTGTAAGTTTTTTTGTGTGTGTTTAAGTTTTTGTGTGTGTGTGTAAGTTTTTGTGCGTATGTGTTAGTTTTTGCGTGGATCTAAGTTTTTGTGTGCATGTGTAAGTTTTTGTGTGTGTGTGTGTGTGTAAGTTTTTGTGTGTGTGTTTGTAAGTTTTTGGGTGTGTGTGTAAGTTTTTGCGTGTGTGTGTAAGTTTTATTGTGTGTGTGTGTGTGTAAGTTTTTGTTTGTGTGTGTAAGTTTTTGTGCGTGTGTGTCAGTTTTTGTGTTTGTGTTATTTTTTGTGTGCATTTAAGTTTTTGTTTGATTTTAAGTTTTTTCGTGTGTGTCTAAGTTTTTTTTTTTGTTTTTTTGTAATTTGGGGTTTTTATATTGTATTTTGATGTTTTTTAAGTTTTTTGTGTGTGTGTGTGTGTGTAAGTTTGTTTGTGTGTGTGCGTCTGTATGTTTTTTTGTGTGTAAGTTTTTTGTATGTGTGTGTGTGTGAGTGAGTTTGTGTGTGTGTGTGTGTGTGTAAGTTTTTGTGTGCATGTAAGTTTTGGAGTGTGTGTGTTAGTTTTTTTGTGTGTGTGTGGTTGTTTTTTGTGTTTGAGTTTTTTTTTAATTATTTGTGAGATTTTTATAGAGTTTTTTTGTTTTACTTTTTTATTTTTTGTGTTTGTTTGTTTGTGTAAGTTTGTGTGTGTGTGTGAGTTTTGGCGTGTGTGTGTGTGTGTGTTTTCGTGTGTGTGTGTGTGTTATTGTTGTGTGTGTGTGTGTGTAAGTTTTTGTGTGCATGTAAGTTTTTGTGTGCATGTAAGTTTTCGTGTGCATGTGTAAGTTTTTGTGTGTGTGTGTGTGTGTGTGTGTGTAAGTTTTTGTGTGTGTGTAAGTTTTGTCGTGTGTGTAATTTTTCGAGTGTGTGTGTAATTTTTGGTGTGTGTGTGTAAGTTTTTGTGCGTGTGTGTGTAAGTTTTTGTGTGTGTGTAAGTTTTTGTGTGCATGTATGGGGACCGGGGGAGGACCTTTGGGGCCCAGGGACGGCGTTCGGGGATCCGGGGGCCCTTGAGGATTGAGTGGTCTTTTGGGAGCCCGGGGGACCTTTGGGGACCGGTGGAAGGTCTTTGGGATACCTGTGGACCTTTGGGGACCGGGGGAGGACCTTTAGGGGTCCAGGGGACCCTTGGTGTCTGGTTGGCCCGTTGGGAGCTCGGGGGACCTTTGAGAACACGAGGAGGGCCTTTGGGGGTCTGAGGAGGGCGTTTGGGGGATAACCTTTCGAAATTTTTACTGTTTAGTTTACTTTTTTTTGCGGCGCAACCCTGCGGCGCATCCTGCGGCGCTTTCCGGCGGTGCCTCTCGGTCGAACATCCCCTGTGGCGCTGCTCTGACCCGTAGTGCATCCCTGCGGCACATCCGGTGGTACGGGCCGGGGCCGCGGTGCAGCCGGGCAGTATTTCTCGGGTGCGGAAGCTCTTTGGGGGCCAAGGGGGGCCCTTTGGGGCATAGTGTGGACCGTTGTGGCACGGGGAGGGTCGTTGGGGGTCCGGGGGGGCTGTTGGGGGCCGGGGGACATTTGGGGACCGGTGGAGGGCCTTTGGGACCCCGTTGGTCCTTTGGGAGCTTGATGGGCCTTTGGGGGGCCCGGGGATGGCCTTTGGGGGTCTGGGTGGGCCTTTGGGGGCACCGGTGGCCCTTTGAGAGCTTGGGGGGCCTTTGAGGACCAGGGGAGGGCCTTTGGGGGCCGGGGGAGGGCCTTTGGGGGTCCGGGGGGCAGTTGGGGGCCTGGGGGACATTTGGGGACCGGTGGAGGGCCTTTGGAACCCCGTTGGTCTGGCCCGGGGATGGCCTTTGGGGGTCTGGGTGGGCCTTTGGGGGCGCCGGTGGCCCTTTGGGAGCTTGGGGGGCCTTTGAGGACCGGGGGCTTCCTTCGGGGTTGTGGGTAGGAGGATTGGAACCCTTTGGGGTTGGGTTAGAGGACCTCACAACACTGTTCAAATGAAAATTGTGTATTATAACGACCACAGAGTTTCACCATTAAATTCTCTTCTAAAATCTCTTCAAAAATCATCTTTTAAAATGTCTCTAACTGTTTCGCCGAAATAGTTCCATAACCTGTCTAAAACAGTTTCGACCAAATAATCCCTAAACGTAATTCAGCGTGTTCCCTTTGTTTTTGGCATCTCTGCGCTAATACATTTCAAATTAATAAGAAACCTGATTCCCGCGCTAAAACACTTCATCGCTAAGATGTTTCTTGGAGAATTGTTTCCATGGCCTTTGGCTATTAATATCCTTTGGAATTCAACCAAAAGAGTTGTTTCCGAGGCAAAGACATTATTGACTTGGATCTATTCCTGGAGAATCGTTTCTATGCGAAAATTTTTAAAGTCTGACAGATGATGTCATTGGTTGATTGATCTGTCAAGAAAGGGGAATTAATTTGTTGTTTCTAAGGGGAGTTATTGATTCACGATAGGTGAATTGAGGTCGACAGCACAGGTGTTCCAAATTCCGGGAAACTCATAACATTTGGCTTGAACAACAATAACAAATACTATTTCTGGATCATAACATTTGCTGAGAGCGTGCCAAAAACACACCTGGAAAAAGAGGTCATTGACCCCATTAACCACGTGTTCTCCCTAATGACTCTATGCCCATATATGGGGTGCTGTTCGGAGTTATAGGGTCACTTCTACTTTTGATATATCTATTGGTATCAAAATTTTGTTTTTTAGAGTTTCGGTTACTATTGAGCCGGGTGATAATTATCATAATTATAGTTTGGTGAATGGACAGATCTAAGACTAATGGATCTAATCAAGGAGGCACACTTGTGCCTCTATAAAGAGGCGACCCACCACAATGTTAAGCGATTTCAGGTCCTAGAGGTCGCAGAGAGACGGCGGTGATTGCATTTTGTAGCCCAAACTCAAACTAAGAAACGTGCAAAATTTCATCCTTCTCCGACTCTATCTTCATGGGGTAAACTGGGCCGGAAGTTTCGACCCTCCCACCACAGCCCCCCTTTAACGTTGTCTGATTGGGCTGAAATTTAGAGGTTAAGCTTTCCTAGGACCCAGGAGCTTATCCTCGAAATTTCAGCTGTTTTCAAAAAACCAAATATAGCCACTTAAACCTTATTTCTCTTTTTTTTCTTGTTATCCACGCCTACAGGCCACAGTTGGCAACTGATCCGGGTGAATGAGGACTCATTCGGAGCAGAATTCGACCTGTTAGGGCCTTTTGATATTTTCAGACCGAAAAAATTATCCCCCGAAATTACATTTACGAAAAACCTCGTTTTCCTATAAGAACCCGCTATAAGCGGGCTCTTATCGTTTCCCGTTTGGGCTAGCCCGCAAGCTGTCAAATCAGCTAACAGTTAGTCAAGCAATAATAAGTAATAAACTACAAAAACGTGCAGAAATTATTTGAAAAAAACTACGTTTTCTAAATAGTTAAAGAGGCTGAGTTACAAGGTCGAACCTTAAAACGTACAGGGATTCGGAGGCACAGTGGGGGGGCTGCCGCCCCCCAAACCCCCCGCTTTTGCAGCCTTTAAAAAAAAGTGTTTTAAACTGAAAGTAAGGAGCGACATTAAATCTTAAAACGAACAGAAATTATTCCGTATATGAAAGGGGCTGTGCCCTTCTCAACGCCTTGCTCTTTACGCTAAAGTTTTATTGTCTAAAAAAAAGATTTTGTGAGAAAGTCAAACTTTAGCGTAAGGAGTGAGGCGTTGAGGAGGGCACAGCCCCTTTCATATACGGAATAATTTCTGTTCGTTTTAAGATTTAATGTCGCTCCTTAGTTTCAGTTTAAAACACTTTTTTTTTATTTAAAGGCTGCGAAAGCGGAGGGTTTGGGGGCGGCAGCCCCCCCAACTGTGCCTCCTAATCCCTGTACGTTTTAAGGTTCGACCTTGTAACTCAGCCTCTTTAACTCTTTAGAAAACGTAGTTTTTTTCAAATAATCAATCAATAATAAGTAATAAACTGTACAAAAACGTGCAGAAATTATTTGAAAAAAACTACGTTTTCTAAAGAGTTAAAGAGGCTGAGTTACAAGGTCGAACCTTAAAACGTACAGGGATTAGGAGGCACAGTTGGGGGGCTGCCGCCCCCAAACCCCCCGCTTTCGAAGCCTTTAAATAAAAAAAAAAATTTTTTTAAACTGAAAGTAAGGAGCGACATTAAATCTTAAAACGAACAGAAATTATTCCGTATATGAAAGGGGCTGTGCCCTCCTCAACGCCTCGCTCTTTACGCCAAAGTTTTATTGTTTAAAAAAAAGAGTTGTAAGAAAGTCAAACTTTAGCGTAAAGAGCTAGGCGTTGAGGAGGGCACAGCCCCTTTCATATACGGAATAATTTCTGTTCGTTTTAAGCTTTAATGTCGCTCCTTATATTCAGTTTAAAAAACTTTTTTTTTATTTAAAGGTTGCGAAAGTGGGGGGTTTGGGGGGGCGGCAGCCCCCCCAACTGTGCCTCCTAATCCCTGTACGTTTTAAGGTTCGACCTTGTAACTCAGCCTCTTTAACTCTTTAGAAAACGTAGTTTTTTTTCAAATTTATATGAATATGTTGTCACTTTGGTGCAAGTTACAACAGCAGGCTTTTCGCTAATCCATTTTTCAGTGATACTATAAGCCTTAAAACCCTCTTTGGGTTGCTGGTTTTCAGTTTTTTCATGGATATTTGCACTTTGAAGATAAATCAGGTCTATCATAGATAAGGCAGCTATATTAGATTTACACTTTATTGCTTGCAAACAATGAATTTTAGAACGTAGTTAGTGAATGAAAATTAGCTACAGTTTCGTAACTCACACGTTTTTGCAACTTACACGTCTAACGTAACTTACGGTATTTGATAGCTTTCCAACAGTTTCTGGTGATGAACTGTAAGCAAGGAGCACTGCATATAAATTTAGACTTTATTTTAATTTAGTTTGCAATTTTAATTTAGATTACATAAATTTAGATTTTATAAATTTATAGACTATAAATTTATATACAGCGGTAGGAGCGACGCGGCTCAATAATGACCAAAACTCTAAAAGATGGAATTTTGATATCAGTAGATACATCAAAAGCATCAGCTTACCATGCTGATTTCAAACATGTAAGATTTGAAATCATTACGTTTAGTGTTACCCATTAAAGACTACGAGTCTGATAAAAATTTGTCGGATTTCCAAAAAAAGACTGAAAAAGGCAAGGAATCCTAATGAAAATCACATCATCAGATTCAGCGTACCAGAAAATATTACTGTAGAAGTTTCAAGCTCCCATCGGCAAAACTTTGGAATTTTATATTTTTTGCCAGAAGACAGATCACGGATGTGTGTTTATTCGTTTGTTTGTTTTTTTTTCCCAGGGATGACCTCATTAAATCAATAGTCCTAGAATATGGGTAGAAGGCTCATTAGAACAGAAATTAAAACTTCTAGTGCCCTCTTTAAGTGACAAAGAAGATTAGAGGGCAACTAGCCCACCTCCTACGCCCTCCTTTTGTTGTCTGATATAGTTTTTGAGATGGCCCTTTTATTCAGTATAGTTGGAAGGTCCAATGACTATGTCTTTGGGGATAACATGACCCCCTACAGTCCCTGAAAAGGTATGTAGGTCATGACATTTGCCCACTGTTTACGCATAGTATTTGTTACTAAGAAGTATAAAGACATTTCTGGAAAGGGAGGGTGAATTTCCTGCTCGGGGAATTTTCCATAGAGATGGTAGCTTCTGGTGGGTGCATTTTCCAGGGGAAATTTTACACAGGGGGATTTTGTCAGAATTCCTGTACAAAATTCTTTTTATTTGTCTTACTTTCTGTTTGCTGACTCAATTTTACATGTGGAGATGTTAAGCGGAAATGCCATAGAGAATTTTGACCGGATTGGAGTTGTGTAGAGTGTCTGTCCGTAGAGGGATGATTTTACACTTGAGAAATTTTCCATGGCGAAGTTTTCCGTGAGATAAATTCTCTAGGGGAAAGTTTCTTCAACAGTAACTTTCTACCCGGAAGCAAGGGGGCGGGTATTTGCGGGAGAATGTTTACACGGAGGAGGGAATAACCGGCATGACTCCGTGGGAGAAGGATTTGCTCATGGATGGGGAACCGGATGTCCCGGTATTATTTGAAACGGTCAGAAATGAAAAAAAAATTCAAGTGCAAGTAGGGACCAACATCGAAACTTAAACGAAAAGTTTGAATTTTGCCCCAATTCTTTAAGAACGACTTCTGAAACACAAGAGTCGTTTAATTAGAACAAAAGAAGCTTTTTTGAAAAGTACTACAGAACTTTAGCCTGAAGAGCGAGGTATTGAGGAGGGGCAATCCTTCTCATATGTAGTAATCCCTGTTCCAAAAATATATGACAAGAATAATCCAATAAGTGCAACAGATCATTTTCATGACAGAGTCCCATTTTAGCTGGTGTACTAAGTTTCACAGGGATTCTATACCTTAGGAGGCTTACGCAAAGCTGGGAAGAGTAGATTTCTCCTTGTCTTAAGTCATGTGTAAGCGAACTCAAAGATCTGATCAGAAGAAGCCTTGCCTTTTTTCCCTTATTAGTCTCTTTATTAGTAGCCATAAGACGATTAGAAATTGAATCAGCTCAAAAAAGCTCAGAGCTAAATAATTAAAACTGTAGAACGGTAGCTACTGTGGTAGAAGGATGTGATATGATAGGATGCGCGTCTAGTAAAAACTACAACTGATAACTTGCTGCAGCACCGAGCAGCCTGAGGTCAACAAAGCTGCACGTGCTCCTCCTCTAGCCAAATATATTCAAAGCCTCAGTCTTTAAACCTCCCAAGAAGTTCCAATTTCCCTGAGACCTTTCCTTACGACATCCTCCCACCCTATTCGGGGACAAACTGCTTTTGCGTTTGGCCCTAAATTGTTGGCCGACAAGAACAATCTTTAGCAATCAGTCATCCTTCATACTCAGAACGTTTCCTAGCTGAAGGCCTGTTTCATTTATAGGCCATTATTCCAATGCAGTTTTCACTATTCCACATTAAAGATGTTTTTAAGGAATAGGGTTAATTGAAGAGAAACTTCCTTCACTAGAAGTTCTGATAATTCCAAATAGAACTTGATTAGATGACCATGTTAGAAATAATTCCTTAAGCAGACGAAATTTCAAATTGGAATTGTAAAACGAGAACAAGGGCGTATCTAAAAATTTTTTTCGGGGGGGGGGGGATATCTTGTTCGAGGGGAGTTTTTTTCGGGGGGTGGGGTATAAGAACTTTTAAAAACACATCAAAACTTGTTTATATGCGTTTTTGCTACGTTTTTACGTGTCGAACAACCATTTCGGGGGGTGGGGGGTGGATCCCCGTCCAAATCCCGTAACCCTCTCTCCTGGCAACGGCCTTGCATTAGAACTATTATTTGAAAAAAACTACGTTTTCTAAAGAGTTAAAGAGGCTGAGTTACAAGGTCAAACCTTAAAACGTACAGGGATTAGGAGGTACAGTTGGGGGATGCCACCCCCCAAATTTCTTGCGTTTACATCAATTAAATAAAAAAAAAAGTTTTTTAAAATGAAATTAGGGAGCGGCATTAAAACTTCAAACAAATAAAAATCCGTACGTGTATAACAGAGGCTTTGCCCGCCTAAACGCCTCGCTCTTTACACTAAAGTTTTATTGTTTAAAAAAAAGAGCTGTGAGAAAGTCAAACTTTAGCGTAAAGAGCGAGGCGTTGAGGAGGGGACAGCCCCTTTTAGGATTAGGAGTGATCGGATTGAGCTGAAATTTCGAGGATAAGCTCCCGGGCCCTAGGAAAGCTTACCCTCTAAATTTCAGCCAAATCGAACAACGTTAAAGGGGGGCTGTGGTGGGAGGGTCGAAATTTCCGGCCCAGTTTACCCCATGAAGATAAAGTCGGAGGAGGATGAAATTTTGCACGTTTCTTAGTTTGAGCTTGGGCTACAAAATGCGATCACCACCGTCTCTCTGTGACCTCTAGGACCTGAAATCGCTTAACATTGTGGTGGGTCGCCTCTTTATAGAGGCACAAGTGTGCCTCCTTGATATGAAAAAAGCATTGTAATGATTCCTAAAAAATGAATAGCTAGTTATGAGAGCAAAATCAATAGATTTGGCTAATAAGCGAAGCAGATTTACAAAAATGATATGAAAAGAAATCTGATGATTTTAGAACCCTTCGGTAACTTCTAGAATATCTTTATCAATAGTTCATGAATACTTCTGAAAGATCATGAGCCTCAGCTATTTTGAGGGGACTTGTCTGCACGGGGCGTTCAGTCTCTGCCTTTCCCATTTCCAGAGCTTGGGCTATATAAGATTTTTTCTTAGTATTTTTCATATTTTGCGTATATATTGTCTGCTTTCGGCGTTTCTATTTCAAGTTTTTCCCGATCCTCAAGTTTCTGTATGAATTCCTGATGTTGCAGGCAAAGCAATGGCCTTAAAAACATTTTTGATTTCGCTGGTGTTTGCACATCCAAACCTTCAAGTAGCTTGGTCTACTTTAAGGGTTGTCCCCTCTTTATTGTCGAATGCACACCCCCGAACAAGACTTGTTCCACCACGCATGGCACACTCCGTTCCACGGTTAGACACACTTGCGCTATATCACACCTGCTTGTGCCACACATCAGACAGTGCCATCCTAAGTTGAACTTGCCAGATGATGTACACAGAATTTTTAAAAAGGGCAACCCTTCAGTTCTACTTTAATGACAAACATTTTAAATATGAAATGACCATGTGCTATTATTTCTCGCAGTATTGACCCTGCTCTGTATTGATATAATATTTAATTTTATTACTATGTATTGGCGCAAATCACTCACCGTTGTCTCCAGTGTAGCCCCAACTGATCCCGTGCTCATCCGCGAATGTCACTGAAATGAAAGAAAATTCTATTTCATTTAAAAAGAGTAAAACAGAATAAAAAGAACAAATTATATATAATGAACCTTGCAATAGAAATTATCAAGAATTTTATCAAGATTATACGTTTTGCAACTACAATAAAACAGTCAAAAATAAACTTGACTTTCAGAAGACCTCCCGACGACTAAGGTGGCTCACTAAAATCGGTGCCAAAAGGATAGAAAGTGAATAGAAAAACAATAAGCTAATGGACTAGATTTCGATGCCAAAGCTAAGGCAAATGGATCCTACCCGTTTTGAAATACAGCTTTAACGCCAAACTAATGGGTAGAAAACAATATCCTTTCAAGCGTTTCCTCGTCTCTCTAGGAAAATTGGCGCAGTACCTAGCCAGGGCTATCAGCGTTAATAAGCTTTTGCCAATTTATTAGTGGATTATATGTGGTGTGCAGCTTGTATGTTTGACATGTATGATCTATGTGTTAACTGTGTAAACGGGAGAATTAACATCCTGGGTTGATACAGGAGGATACATTTCAGAGGCAACACTCTAGGTTTGCCATAGTAAAGGCCATACGGCTCCACTGTTTTTTTATTTATCATTTTTTTTTCCAGAGGCACTTCATGTGGAAGGAATCGTCGTATGAGCTGCAGAGGGGGCTAATGCAATTGGAAATCGGAAGTCCCAGTGCCCTTTTTAAGAATCAAAAGTGATAAAAAGGCAACTACCCCCCCCCCCCAGTGCCCTTTCCCCCCAAATGCATCCGATAAAAATTTTAAGATAGTTATTTTGTTAAAAATAGTTCAAAAATCACTAAAAAAAAACTCCGGGGTCAACACAATCCCCCAGGACCCGGGGACAGGCGTTGTAAGTTATGTCTTGGGAGCATATATGGCTCTTAATAAAAGGATGTTCATATAAACTTCAGAGAGGGCTCATTTGATTGGAAATTGATAGTTCTAGTTCACTTTTTAAGAGTCAAAAGAGACCAGAGGGCAACTAGCTCCCCCAGGTCCTTTTTTTCCCCAAATAGATCCGATAAACATTTGAGATAGCCATTTTGTTAAAAAAAAAAGTTCAAAGATTATATAACGAAAACTCCAGGGTTGAAACAACCCCTCAAGGCCCCGGGGCAGACGTTGTAGGTTATGTCCTGGGGGCATACATTGCTTTTATAGAAGGGATGCTCGTACAAACTTCAGAGAGGCCTCATTTATTGGAAATTGAAAGTTTTAGTTCACTTTTTAATAGTCAATAAAAATTGAAGGGCATCTAGCCCCCTCCCCTCCGCACGCTCTTTTTCCTCAAATATATCCGATAAAAATTTTGAGATTACAATTTTGTTAAAAATAGTTCAAAAATCATATAATATAAACTCCATGGTCGACACAATCCCCCAGGGCCCGGTGGCAGGCGTTGTAAGTAATGCCCTGGGGGCTTACATATTTCTTATATAAGGGATGATCGTATAAACTTCAGAGATGGCTCATTTGATTGGAAACTGAAAGTTCTTGTTCACTTTTTAAGATTCAAAAGAGATCGGAGGGCAACTAGCCCCCCCCCTTAAGCCTTTTTTCCCGCAAATACATACGATAAAATTTTGATATAGCCATTAATTAAAAACAGTTCAAAGATCATATAACGGAAATTCCAGGGTCGACAAAATCCTCCAGAGTCCAGGGACAGGCGTTGTAAGTTATGCTCTGGGGGCATAGATGATTCTTATAGGGGGATGCTCGTATAAACTTCAGAGAGGACTTATTTGATTGGAAATTGAAAGTTCTAGTTCATTTTTTAATAGTCAAAATAGATCAAAAGGTAGGTAGCCCCCCCCCTCCACACCCTTTCCCCCCAAATGCATCCGATAAAAATTTTAAGATAGTTATTTTGTTAAAAATAGTTCAAAAATCACTAAAAAAAAACTCCGGGGTCAACACAATCCCCCAGGACCCGGGGACAGGCGTTGTAAGTTATGTCTTGGGAGCATATATGGCTCTTAATAAAAGGATGTTCATATAAACTTCAGAGAGGGCTCATTTGATTGGAAATTGATAGTTCTAGTTCACTTTTTAAGAGTCAAAAGAGACCAGAGGGCAACTAGCTCCCCCAGGTCCTTTTTTTCCCCAAATAGATCCGATAAACATTTGAGATAGCCATTTTGTTAAAAAAAAAAGTTCAAAGATTATATAACGAAAACTCCAGGGTTGAAACAACCCCTCAAGGCCCCGGGGCAGACGTTGTAGGTTATGCCCTGGGGGCATACATTGCTTTTATAGAAGGGATGCTCGTACAAACTTCAGAGAGGCTTCATTTATTGGAAATTGAAAGTTTTAGTTCACTTTTTAATAGTCAATAAAAATTGAAGGGCATCTAGCCCCCCCCCCTCCGCACGCTCTTTTTCCTCCAATATATCCGATAAAAATTTTGAGATTACAATTTTGTTAAAAATAGTTCAAAAATCATATAATATAAACTCCATGGTCGACACAATCCCCCAGGGCCCGGTGGCAGGCGTTGTAAGTAATGCCCTGGGGGCTTACATATTTCTTATATAAGGGATGATCGTATAAACTTCAGAGATGGCTCATTTGATTGGAAACTGAAAGTTCTTGTTCACTTTTTAAGATTCAAAAGAGATCGGAGGGCAACTAGCCCCCCCCCCCCTTAAGCCTTTTTTCCCACAAATACATACGATAAAATTTTGATATATCCATTAATTAAAAACAGTTCAAAGATCATATAACGGAAATTCCAGGGTCGACAAAATCCTCCAGAGTCCAGGGACAGGCGTTGTAAGTTATGCTCTGGGGGCATAGATGATTCTTATAGGGGGATGCTCGTATAAACTTCAGAGAGGACTTATTTGATTGGAAATTGAAAGTTCTAGTTCATTTTTTAATAGTCAAAATAGTTCAAAAGGTAGGTAGCCCCCCCCCCCTACACCCTTTTCCCCCAAATACATCCGATAAAAATTTTGAGATGGCCATTTTGTTAAAAGTAGTTCAAACATCAGATAACGAAAACTCCAGGGTCGACACAACCCCCCAGGACCCAGGGGTAGGTGTTGTAAGTTATGCCCTGGGGGCTTATATGGTAGGTGTTGTAAGTTATGCCCTGGGGGCTCATATGGTCCATATAGAAGGGATGCTTGTATAAACTTCAGAGATGGATCATTTGATTGGCAATGGAAAGATCTAGTTCACTTTTTAAGAGCCTAAAGAGATCAGAGGGCAACTAGGCCCCCCACGCCCCTTCTGTTCCAAATACAGCCAATAAAAATCTTGAAATAGCCATTTTGCTAAAAACAGTTCAAAGATCATATAACGAAAACTCCAGGCTCAACAAAACTCCTCAGGGCCCGGAGGTAGGCGTTGTAAGTTATTCTCTAGGGGCATATATAGTTCTCATAGAAGGGATGCTTTACTAAACTTCAGAGAGAACTCATTAGATTGGAAATTGAAAGTTCTAGTTCACTTATTAAGAGTCAAAAGAGATAAGAGGACAACTAGCTCCTCAAACCCCTTTTTCCCCAAATACATTCTAGACAAATTTTGAGATAGCCTTTCTGTTAAAAAGAGTAACTTCGAAACCTCCAAAAACTGCAGCAACAGTTCCAAACCCTTCGCAAAAAAAAACTCCAGGGTCGCAAAAAAACCCAGGGCCCGGGGGCAGGCGTTGTAAGTTATGCCCTGAGGACATATATGGTTCTTATAGAGGGGATGCTCGTATAAACTTCAGAAAGGTCTCATTTGATTGGAAATTAAAAGTTCTAGTTCACTTTCTAATAGACAAAAGAGATCGGAGGGCAACAGCCCCCTCACACCCTTTTTTTACAAATACATCCGATAAGAATTTTAAGATAACCATTATGTTAAACACAGCTCCAAGATCATATAACGAAAACTCCGGGGTCGATAAAACCCCCCAGGGCCGGGGGGAAGGCGTTGTAAATTATGCCCTGGGTGCATATATTGTTCTTATAGAAGGGATGCTCATATAAACTTCAGAGAGGGCTCATTTGATTGTAAACTGATATTTTTCGTTCACTTTTTAAGAGTCAAAAGAGATCGGAAGGCATCTTAACCCCCCCCCCACACACGCCATTTTTTCCAAACCCATCCGATAAAAACTTTGAGATAGCCATTTTTTTAAAACTCCGGGGATCAACACAGCCCCCAGAGCACGGGGGCAAGTGTTTTAAGCTATGCCCAGGGGTCATACAAGGTTTTTATGTGGAGGTCGTAAAAACTTCAGAGGTGGCTCATTCGATTGGAAATTGAAAGTTCTAGTTACCTTTTTTGAGTCGAAAGGGATCGAAGGGCATCTACCCCCAACCCACACACACACACACCCTCTTTTCTTCAGATGCATCAAATCAAAATTTTTGGATTTCCAGTATGTTTGAAATAGTCCAATGATCAGATAACAAAAACATTGGGGTCAACATCATCCCCCCCAGAGCCCTTGGGAAGAGTTGTAACTTATGCCCTGGGGGCATATGAAGTTTTTATGGAAGAAGTGGTCGTAAAAACCTCGGAGAGGACTCAAATGATCGGAAAGCGAAAGTTCTAATTCCCTTTTTAAAAGTAAATAGTGATCCAATGACAAGTAGCCCCGCCCCTGCCAACCCTCTTTTCCCCAAATGCACGCAATCGAATTTTTTTATATAACAATTTTGTTCAAAATAGATAAAAATCATATAACAAAGACACAGCCCACTAGAACTCGGGGGCAAGTATTGTAAATTGTGCCCCGGGGGCATATAAGGTTTTTATGGAAGGATTGGTAGCATAAACTTCGGAGGGGGCTCATTCGATTGTAAATCAGAATTTCTAGTGCCTTTTTAAGAGTCAAAAGTGATTGGAGAGCAACTAGTACCCCCCCCCCCCTCGAGGTCCCCTTTTCCCCAAATACATCTGATCAAAATTTGAGATAACTATTTTATTCAAAATAATTTATAGATCAAATAACAAAAACTTAGGGGTCAACACAACCCCCCAGAGCCCTGGGGAAGTTTTGTAAGTGTTGCGCCCTGGGGGTGGATATGGTCTTATTTAAGGGGTTGTCGTATAAACATTCGAGGTAGCTTATTCGATATGTAATTGAAATTTCTATTTACCTTTTTAAGAGTCTTCAAAAGTGATCAGCAGGAATATACAGCCCCCCCCCCTCTTTTCCCCAAATTAATCCGATCCAAATTTTTAGATGGTCCTTCTTTTAAAATAGTCTGACGATCAGATGAAAAAACTTCGGGGTCAACACAGCTCCTTCACCCCGAATCCGGGGGGGGGTTATAAATTATGCCCCGGGGGCAGATTTTTACGGAAAAGGTGATCGTATAATCTTCGGAGGGGACTCAAACGATTAGAAATTGAAAGTTCTAGTTCCCTTTTTAAGAGTCAAAAGGGATCCGATAGCAACTAACCTCCCCCGCCAACCCTAAGGCTATAATACTCCATTTTTTCCCAGAGGCACTTCATATAAAAGGGGTGGTCGTATAAAATTCAGAGGGGGTTCATTCGATTGGAAATCGAAAGTTATATTCTTCACTACAAACAAAAGTATGGATACTGTCCGTTCCCCTGACGGTAAAAGCATAAGGCCTAATCTGTATTTGGCTCTTTACTAAAACCAATTATATTACAAATATTTTCTTTTGTACTTATTACAACATTGAAAATAAAATGAAAATCGCAGTAAAACCAGACCAAGATTTACCAATAGGTCTGCTAGTCCCTGGAGCTTTCACTATTGCCAAAACTTTGAGGATTTTCCCGAAAATCTTGCAAAAACGGAACGGCAAAAACGCTCGTGCCTAGAAGCGTCAAAGCTTTAAATCCGGCCCTGAGTGAAACAAAATCCTGAGCTGGTGAGGTTTCAGCAATCAATATCAGTATATATCAAATATTCAGTTTAATTTAATTAGTTTTTAATGATGGGAATTGACCAATCCCTTGGAGGGGATTGGGGGAAAGTAGGTGCAATAGACTTTGCTGGTACAGGGAACTTCTTCTGAATATTGGCATACTCATCTGCAATGGCTCTATACATGGCTGGATTTCTTAACCAATTATGTAGGGTGTTTGAGCTATTTGATTCAATTTTTTAAGATGTTTTGTCAAGAGAAAGCTACGTCTCTCTCTTATTGTTGTTAATCCACTCTCCATAAGCAGAAACTTGGTGCTTGTGGGTTTCCTAAGACCAAATATCAGACGTATTATATCATTTTGTGTTGTTTCAATTTTTTGCATCTGGGTCTTTGCACATGCACCATAGACGATGAGCCCATAGTCAATATGGGGTCTTATATGTGATTTTTAAAACTGGAGTAAGCTTTTCTCCTTACAGCCCCAGGGTGTGGAAAGAACTCTTTTTAGTATATTTGTTTTTCTAAGACATTTTTTTATTGTGTTTGTGATATGGAGGTGGAAATTAAGTTTTTGGTCAAGCATGAGACCTAGGTAATTAATATGATTATCTTCTGGAATAGTTGTTCCTTTTAGAGTTAGTTTTGCATTAACATGGTTCCGCTTTCGGTGAAATTGGATTATTTTTTACTTGGTAGGTGCAGTTGGTAAATCTGAATGTTGAGAGAATTTTTCAAATTGGAAAAGTGACTTTTGCAGATTTGACTGTGTTATCTCAAAGGTTTTGCCAGATGACCATAGCACCAGATTTTCAGCATATTGTAGATTCGTGTGGGGGAGGTTCATGTCCCAGAGATATAGCGCAAAAAGGAGGCAACTGAGGAGTGCTCCCTGAGGTGGGCCTTTGGTTATTGTCTCTTGGGGTGAAGAGGCTGAACCAACACAAACAATGAAACTTCGCACTTCTATGAAAGAAGTGCGATTTTTATTTTATAAAAGATACTAGCTTGGGGGGTACTCCAAGGTTTGCAAGTATGTTTAAAACGATTTGGTGGTTCACATTGTAATATGCCCCTTCAAAATCTAGGAAAGCTGCAACTAGGACATTATTTTTTTAGAATGATTCATTTATTGCATTTGTTAGCAAAATGAAAGCATCTGTTGAGGAGTGGTGTATCCTGAATTCAGTTTGAGTGCGAGGGATCATATTACTTTTTTCAACAAACCAGAGGAGTCTGTAATATATCATTTTCTCCATTATTTTTCGAATGTTATAAGTAATCATTATGGGCCTACAGGATTCAAGGTTATCTTTTGGTTTATTTTTCTTTAGGATTGGTAGGAGGGACGAACACTTCCATATATTGGGGAACATAAAAGATGCCCAAGCGTGATTATAACAGTTGAGCAGTTCCTGTTTATATGAAGGGGTGAGATTCTTTATCCAAGTAGGGTGTATATTGTCATAGCTGCCGCTAGTTTTGGTCCTAATATGATATATTGCATTATTCATTTCCTGGATTGAAATTGGACTACTTATAAACTCAGATCCTGGGCGTGGTTGGTAACTTGGGGTCATAGGAAGTGTGGATATTTTGATGCGATTATTTGATGTTAGCTTATTAACAAATAGAGTTGCAAATAGCTTAGCTTTTTCATTATCATTGTCATAATGGGTATTATTATGTATAAGCTCATACAGGAGTGGGTTGGGGGAAGTCTTTTCCCCATAGATGTGGCTTATGACTTTATGTATAATTGGCTCATGTGTCTCTCTGGAGAGATTATTTGCAAAATTATTCCAGTAATTATATTTAGCATCTATTATAGTCTTTTTAGATTAGATTCTGCTTGTAATTTTTTTAAATATGTAGTAGGTGATGGTTTTTTTATGAATGCTCTCCTAGCTGCCTTCTTTATTCTCCATTTATTTTGGCACTCACTTGTCCACCATGCTTTGGGAATGTGTTTAGGGAAGGTTTTTTTGGTTGTTGTCTTGGGGATAGCATGATTAGCTGTATTTATTAGTAAAGATGCCAAGACTTCAGCATGTGTGTAAACTGTTGTGTTTGAAATGCATGAATTTTGGGTGAAACTTGTAATTTCATCATTTAGCTTATTTTGGAACATAGACCAATTTGTTTTAGTGTTGATATATTTTGAGGTGTGTGATCGGGTTTCAGCAGGTTCATTCAGGGAGCAAACTATAGCAAAGTGGTCAGTACATAGACTACCAATTTTATTTATACAAATTTTATTCAAAATGTTTAAAGACACAATTTGTAGGTCAATTGAAGAGAATCTGCCACTTTTGGGGTTGAAATATGTATTCAGGTTTGGAGGGCTAGCAACAGCTAATTCAATATTATTTGAAGTCATATTCTCAATCAATTTACCAGCTTTATTTGCTGGTTTATCCCCCCACAAAAGGCTGTGGGCATTGAAATCTCCGCAAATAATGATATTTTTAACATATTAGAATTATTTATATAATTAAAGAAATCCATGGCATCTGTAGTTTGGCCATTAGGGTTATAAAAGCTTATTATGTAGGTTTTTGTATTA